>NC_061509.1:110592206-110680503 GCF_022539505.1 Lolium rigidum | reverse complement strand
ACTACATCCCGTCGCCATCAACCTTCAACGTGCTTCTTGACTCCTACTGGTTCGATTAAACCTTGGTTTCTTACTGAGGGAAACTTGCCGCTGTGCGCATCACACCTTCCTCTTGGGGTTCCCAACGGACGTGTCAATTACACGCATCAGCGTGGTGGCGGTGTCGATGGAGATCTCCGGCGGAGCTTAGCTAAGCATATGCGGGAGAGGTGGTGGAGGAGAGGTAGCTAGGGTTTTGGGGAGAGGGGGCTTGGGCGCCGGCCCTCATAGGGGTGCGGCCAAGGTGGAGCCAAGAGTGGCCGGCCAGCCCCTCCCCTCCTCTCTTTATATAGGTGGAAGCCCCCAGGATTAGGTCAAAAGTCTCCGAATAAGACCCCAACATAAACCTTCCATATGACCAAACCTAGGGGGAGTGGGACTCCCCCGTTTCCTTGGTGGGGTGGCCGGCCACCATGGGGAGGAGTCCACTTGGGACTCCTCCTCCCTTAGGCTGGCCGGCCAAGGTGGGTGGAGTCCCTCTGGGACTCCACCTTCCATGCTGATTTCTTCCGGACTCTTCTAGAACCTTCCAGGAAAAATACCGGATCATTTTCAAAACTAGAAAATGACTTCCTATATATGAATCTTATTCTCCGGACCATTCCGGACCTCCTCGTGATGTCCTGGATCCCATCCGAGACTCCGAACAAAACTTCGAACTCCATTCCATATTTCCATATCTACTTAAACGACATCAAACCTTAAGTGTGTCACCCTACGGTTCGCGAATTATGTAGACATGGTTGAGACTTCTCTCCAACCAATAACCAATAGCGGGATCTGGAGATCCATAATGGCTCCCACATATTCAACGATGACTTTAGTGATCGACTGGACCATTTACATATGATACCGATTCCCTTTGTCACGCTATATTTTACTTGTCCGAGGTTTGATCATCGGTATCTCTATACCTCGTTCAACCTCGTCTCATGACAAGTACTCTTTACTCGTACCGTGGTATGTGGTCTCTTATGAACCATTCATATGCTTGCAAGCTATTTACACGACATTCCACCGAGAGGGCCCGAGTATATCTATCCGTCATCGGGATGGACAAATCCCATTGTTGATCCATATGCCTCAACTCATACTTTCCGGATACTTAATCCCACCTTTATAACCACCCATTTACGCAGTGGCGTTTGATGTAATCAAAGTACCTTTCCGGTATAAGTGATTTACGTGATCTCATGGTCGAAAGGACTAGGTAACTATGTATCGAAAGCTTATAGCAAATAACTTAATGACGTGATCTTATGCTACGCTTAATTGGGTGTGTCCATTACATCATTCATATAATGACATAATCTTGTTATTAATAACATCCAATGTTCATGATCACGAAACCATGATCATCTATTAATCAACAAGCTAGTTATACAAGAGGCTTACTAGGGACTCTTTGTTGTTCACATAACACACATGTATCAATGTTTCGGTTAATACAATTATAGCATGGTATGTAAACATTATCATAAACACAAAGATATATTATAATAACCATTTTATTATTGCCTCTTGGGCATATCTCCAACAGATCTCCCACTTGCACTAGAGTCAATAATCTAGTTTACATTTGTAAAGATATAACACCTTGGCCTTCCGGTGCTTTATCATGTTTTGCTCACGAGAGAGGTTTTAGTCAACGGATCTGACACACTCAGAAACATATGTATTTTGTAATTTATTTGCGTCTCAACGCATCACTCATTTCCAAATGAGTCGGCATTAAATATGTTTGGTCTTCTGGTGGAACCTTAATTCCACGGTCTGAAATATGTCACTAATATTGTCACACACAATATAGCTTCAAAGTTCTGACTCTGTCGGAACTACACCAAGTTCTCAAAGAACCTCTTGACTTAACATCCTCTGTCATTGTCAAAACAATGACATACTCTGCCTTCTTTTGTAGAATCCGTCACAATATTTTGAACTCTTCTAAATCTAGCATAGACAACTTCTAGCTCATTGTGCTACCTTTTAAACAACACTTAGTCTAATTTGAGATTGAAATTTTATTTTCATATGTGACAAAACAAATATCGGTGCAACACCTTACAGCGATTTGTTTGTCATTTCTCCATACAAAACTATATATATATATATATATATATATATATATATATATATATATATATCATTGGTTCTTCTTAAGTACACAAGAATATTCTTTACTGTTTTTCAATGATCATCACATGAATCATTCTAGTACATGCTCATAACATTTTTAAGAGCACAGAACATCTGATTGTGTACATATTATTCATTGAGTGTAAGATACACTCAAGTCTTGTTAAAACTTCACATGATAAGAACATTTTCTTAATATTTCTATATTGAACTACTTCAATATCCATTCTATGTACTTTGACTTCAACTTTATAATGTATTTCAATCTATCTTCATAGATCTTGACACTAAATTTGTTTCAGTCCATATCCTTTCATTGAAATTAGTTCTCAATGAAACCTTTTTAATCAAGTATATAATTACATCATTTATAACCAACTATATGTCATATACATAAGTATTATAAATATGTCTCAGCGCTCCCACTTAATTTCTTGCAAATGCAAGCCTCTTCATCGTCTCTGATGAAATCAAAAACTCTTTGACTATTTCATCCGGTGAAGATTCCAACTCTGCGATACTTACTTCACCCAATTGAAGTTCGTATACCTATCTAGTATTCCACGGACTAGCAAAACTCTTGGTTGTATCTTGTATACACCTTTACTACACACTTCTTTTAAGTAATGTATTTTGCCATCCTACTAGCATATCTCATAAAAAATGTAGCGATTACTAGAATAATCCACATAGACTATAAGCATTGCTACGGAAGATCTAATCTTATCGCAGTCAACTCTTTTAACTTTGTCGTAAACAATTTTTTTGACAAGTCAAGCTTCTTCAAGGATATTCCATCCAAGTCCATCAATTTTATAGATCCATTTACTTTAAAAAATATTCATCTATCTTGGATTTCATGGCGTATAACTATTTTAACGAAGTCAGGGCCCATCATAACTTCTTTGTTTGTAGTTTGTTTATCATTGTTCAAAATCAATCCTTTGTCCACAAATCATTTATTTGATCACAAAGTAAACCATACCTACAAGGTTCAATATGTACTTCGATCTTCATGGCTAAAACACTTTGTAGTCATGGGAGCCATGATCGTCGTGACCGCTTCCGGAACCAATTTCCGATGCTGCACTACTCTGATCATTATGCTCAGGTTCATAAACCTTATCAAGTTCTATTGTCCTCCCACTCAAATACTTCGCTAGAAAACAATTTCTTGGAAATAAGCAAGTAACATTAACAAACACTTTTGTCTTTTACTTTATAGTGGAAAGAATTCCCTATCAATTCTTTGGGATAACCAACAAAGACATTTATCCGATTTTGGTTGTAAATTTTTAGACCAAAATTTAAAGAAAGGACTATTAGGGTTTATACCCATGCCATAACTTGTATGGTGTCATTTCAACGGATCATGATGATGCTCTATTTAGTGTAAAAGCGGTAGTCTCTAAAGCATAATCCACAAAAATATAATGGCATCAATATTTTATCTCATCATTGACCCAACAAGGTTTGGATACATCTCTTGGATACTCCATTATCACTATGATACTCCAAGAAACGTGAGTTGTAGAACAATTTCATAACTCTCTTATATGTTCGCTAAAACTAGTAATTCAAATATTTCCACTATGATCCAATCATAGATATTTGACTTTTCTATTACGATGATTTCCACTTCATGCTGAAATTTATTTGAATCTATTCAAATGTTTCAAACTTCTTCCTTATCGAATATATCCACATATATATATACTCAATTCATTGTTGGAAGTTTTCATGAAGTAGAAGAATCTCCCGCACACAACTATGCCCAGTGAACCACATACATCATCATGTATGTTTTCACTAAGTTAGTTGCCCGTTTCAACTCTTGGCCTATGAACGGTATTTTAGTCATTCTCTTTTAGAAAAGATTTGCAAGCGCCAAACGATTCAAAAATCAAATGACTCCAAAAATCCATTTGCATGGAGTTCCTTCATGCGTTCTTCTCTAAAATGACCTAAATGGCGGTTTCAAAAATAAGTGGAATTCAAATAATTTGCCTTATGGCATTTTAGCGTCAGTATTATGTGTGTGTGTGTTTCACCATTAAGATTTATAATAACTTATCCATCGTACATGGAGTAATGTCATAATATGAACAACTCATTGTTTTAATTTGACCAGAGCAAAATAACAATTATTAAGTTCTTTATTATAAATTCTAAGGGCTAGATAGAATGCCAACGATGAACATAATAACACTTTATTTTTGTTCCAGACGTGTATTCCTATCATATTCCTTGTCAGTCACTTAGGCCATTGTATTCTTGTATTGCGTTGTTTTGTTGACACTTCATACCAATCGATATGGTACAAATACCCAAGAATTTCATTGTGTGACCAAACGAGGAATACATCCATAACATGTATATCATTTATAAACACCTAAGCTAGACTTTCTAGACTTTTCTTTCTTTGTGCCAATAATATTTTGTAGTTTCTCTTTTAGCTTTCCTCATTATTCAGAAAAACACTTCAACATCAATAACTTCTAGGTTTGTTGGTCAAATACCAATAACCTTGAGGTTCTTACTTTGATCATCATATGACAAGTGTTCCGGATTTCACTATTAGTAACCTTTTAATATGATGAACAATTTCACTCATAATTTTATCATATCATGAAGACTTTTCGAGACCATGTCTGTACATGCTAGGCTCGTAAAGTATAACCTCGTATTCGCATGTGCAAATCTGGCTTGCACCCGTTGTATGCACACGTAGAATCTATAACACCCGATCATCACGTGATGCTTCGAAACGACGAGTCTTAGCAACGGTGCATACTAAGGACGATCACTTCATAGATATGCGAATATTGTTAGTGCCTGATAACCCACAAGTATAGGGGATCGCGGCAGTCTTCGAGGGTAGTAAAACCCAAATTTATTGATTCGACACAAGGGGAGGTAAAGAATACTTATAAGCCTTAACAACTGAGTCGTCAATTCAGCTGCACTGGAAAAGCACTAGCAACGGGGGTGATGTGAAAGTAGCGAGTGATATGAGAGCAGTAGTAACGAGTAACACGAGCAGCAGTAATAGTAACACGGGAGCAATGGCACCGAGAAGATAGTTGATACTACTTCCAATGACATGTAGAACAAGTATATGATGATGAAAGATGGACCGGGGTTCCCAGCTATCTACACTAGTGGCAACTCTCCAATAACAAGTGTTGGGTGAACAAATTACAGTCGGGCAATTGATAAGATTGAAATAGCATTGAGACAGAACATCAAGATCATTAATCATGTAGGCATGTTTTCCATATATAGTCATACGTGCTCGCAATGAGAAACTTGTACAACATCTTTTGTCCTACCAGCCGGTGGCAGCCGGGCCTCTAGGGAATCTACTGGAAATTAAGGTACTCCTTTTAATAGAGCACCGAAGCAAAGCATTACACTCCGTAAAAGCATGTGATCCTCATATCTAAGCCTTTCCCTCCAGTTGTCCCAATTTCTGTCACTTTGGGGCCTTTGGTTCCGGACATAGACATGTGCATACAACTTGTAGATACAATCTAAGCAATAAGTATAGAGCTTAAATCTAAGATCATGCCACTCGGGCCCTAGTGACAAGCATTAAACACAACAAGATTGCAGCAACAATAACTTCATAAACTTTGTAGATAGACAATCATAACGTAACAATCCATCGGATCCCGACAAACACAACACCGATTACATCGAGATGAATCTCAATCATGTAAGGCAGCTCATGAGATCATTGTATTGAAGTACATGGGGAGAGAATACCAACTAGCTACATCTAGAACCCGTAGTCCATGGGGGAACTACTCACGGAGCATGATGGAGGCGATGGCGTTGATGGAGATGGCTTCCGGGGGCACTTCCCCGTCCCGGCAGGTGCCGGAACGAGACTTCGTCCCCCGAATTGGACTTTCGCGATGGCGGCGGCGCCTCGGAGTCTTTCCGGAGTTTCGTCAATTGGTACTGCGTTTTTAGGTCGAAAGGGCTTAAATAGGCGAAGAGGCGGCGCGGGGAGGGCGACAGGGTGGCCCCACACCAGGCCGGCGCGGCCAGGGTGTAGGCCGCGCGGCCCACATGTGTGGTGGCCCCTGGCTCTCCTCCGACTCTCCTTCGGTGTTCTGGATGCTTCCGGGGAAAATAAGATGTTTGGCGTTGATTTCGTCCAATTCCGAGAATATTGCTCGAACAGCCTTTCTGGAACCAAAAACAGCAGAAAACGAGAGCCGGCACTGTGGCATCTTGTTAATAGGTTAGTTCCGGAAAATGCATAAAAACATTATAAAGTGCAAGCAAAACATGTAAGTATTGTCATAAAACAAGCATGGAACATCAGAAATTATAGGTACGTTGGAGACGTATCAGTGCCCCAATAGTTGGAGGATTGGGACGCCTTGCGTCTTCAACCTTCGTACATTCCCATAAAACTTATGAGTTTATGTAGTCTCACCAAATTATATTCTATCATCTTGCAATAAGGTCTTAGATATCATATATATCTCATACCTTGATTATTTCTGAAAAATAAATTTTCAGCTCCTTACTTTTCAAACCGATTTGAACTTCAAGTTTCACGGAGACAAGATAACTTTAGGTACTAATTGAAACCATAGCTCTCTGAATCAACAATGTGAGGTTTACTAAAAGTTTGCAATAGGACTTAATCATTTCTTGATTCTTTAACAATACGGTACCAATCCGTAACAATTTGCCTTTCTGGAACCAAAAACAGCAGAAAACAGGAACTGGCACTGTGGCATCTTGTTAATAGGTTAGTTCCGGAAAATGCATAAAAACATTATAAAGTGCAAGCAAAACATGTAAGTATTGTCGTAAAACAAGCATGGAACATCAGAAATTATAGGTCCGTTGGAGACGTATCAGCATCCCCAAGCTTAGTTCCTGCTCGTCCTCGAGTAGGTAAACGATAAAAAGAATAATTTCTGTAGTGACGTGCTACTTACATAACCTTGATCATACTATTACAAAGCACATGAGATTAATGAAGTGACTCAAGGCAATAATCTATAGTTGCTAACAAATAGATAACATATAGCAAAACTTTTCATGAAGAATACTTTCAAGACAAGCATCAAAAGTCTTGCACAAGAGCTAACTCATAAAGCAATAGATTCAAAGTAAAGGCATCGAAGCAACACAAAGGAAAATATAAGTTTCAGCGGTTGCTTTCAACTTTCAACATGCATATCTCATGGATAATTGTCAACATAAAGTAATATGATGAATGCAAATAAGCAAGTATATATGTAAGAATCAATGCACAGTTGACACAAGTGTTTGCTTCTAAGATGGAAGGAAGTAGGTAAACTGACTCAACATAAAGTAAAAGAATGGCCCTTCGCAGAGGGAAGCAGGGATTAAATCATGTGCTAGAGCTTTTTAAGTTTTGAAATCATATAGAGAGTATAAAAGTAAAGTTTTGAGAGGTGTTTGTTGTTGTCAACGAATGGTAGTGGGTACTCTAACTACCTCATCAACCAGACTTTCAAGAGCGGCTCCCATGAAGGACGTTATCTCTACCAGCAAGGTAGATCATCCCTCTTCTCTTTTGTTTACACATGTATTTTAGTTTCATTTATGGTTGACACTCCTCCCAACCTTTTGCTTACACAAGCCATGGCTAACCGAATCCTCGGGTGCCTTCCAACATTCACATACCATGAAGGAGTGTCTATTTGCAAAATTAAGTTGCTTAACGATAGATCGGGGCAAAACATGTGAAGAGAATTATTAATGCAAGTTAATTAATCGGGCTGGGAACCCCATTGCCAGCTCTTTTTGCAAAATTATTGGATAAGCGGATGTGCCACTAGTCCATTATGAAAGTCTGTCAGGAGTAAATGACAAGATTGAAAGATAAACACCACATACTTCCTCATGAGCTATAAAACATTGACACAAATAAGAGATAGTAAAGTTTTGAATTGTTTAAAGGTAGCACATGAAGTATTTACTTGGAATGGCAGGAAATACCACATAGTAGGTAGATATGGTGGACACAAATGGCATAGGTTTTGGCTCAAGGTTTTGGATGCACGAGAAGCATTCCCTCTCGGTACAAGGCTTTGGGCTAGCAAGGTTATTTGAAGCAAACACAAGTATGAACCGGTACAGCAAAACTTACATAAGAACATATTGCAAGCATTATAATACTCTACACTGTCTTCCTTGTTGCTCAAACACTTTTACCAGAAAATATCTAGACCTTAAGAGAGACCAATTATCCAAACCAATTTCAACAAGCTCTACGGTAGTTCTCCACTAATAGGTTTAAACTACATGAAAAAAATTAATCATGATCTACTTGAGAGCTCAAAACAATTGCCAAGTGTCAAATTATTCAAGACAATATGAGGCATTTTCTGTTTCCAACCAAATAACCATAAGTGATGTAGCTTCCAACTTTTATCATTGAACATTAAAAGTAAAACGAAGAACAAGTTTTCATATGAAAAAGCGGAGCGTGTCTCTCTCCCAAACAAGGATTGCTAGGATCCGATCTTATTCAAACAAAAACAAAAATAAAAGCACATAGACGCTCCAAGTAAAGCACATAAGATGTGACCGAATAAAAATATAGTTTCAATAGAAGAAACCTGATAAGTTGATGAAGAAGGGGATGCCTTGGGCATCCCCAAGCTTAGACGCTTGATTCTTCTTGAAATATGCAGGGATGAACCACGGGGGCATCCCCAAGCTTAGAATTTTCACTCTTCTTGATCATATATCATCCTCCTCTCTTGACCCTTGAAAACTTCCTTCACACCAAACTTCTCATAAACTTCATTAGAGGGGTTAGTACTCAAAAAACTTGAATCCACCTTGTTCCTGTAGTGACACATTGCAAGAACTCAATAAAACATTAGCTACAGCTCTCCACGTGTAGAAAGCCTTGCTTAAAGTCCGCAAGAGACAATGCAAAAAAACAGAGACAAAATCTGTCAAAACAGAACAGCCAGTAAAGACGAATTTAAAAGAGGTACTTCCGTTGCTCAAATCAGAAAACTCAAAACTAACGAAAGTTTCGTACATATCTGAGGAACACGCACGTAAATTGGCATAATTTTCTGAGTTACCTACAGAGAAAACAGCCCAGATTCGTGACAGATAGAAATCTGTTTCTGCGCAGAAATCCAAATCTAGTATCAACCTTCGATTATAGGCTTCACTTGGCACAACATTGCAATAAAATAAAGATAAGGAGAGGTTGCTACAGTAGTAACAACTTCCAAGACACAACAAAACAGTAGCAAAATAAACACATGGGTTATCTCCCAAGAAGTTCTTTCTTTATAGCCATTAAGATGGGCTCAGCAGTTTTAATGATGCACTCGCAAGAAATAAGAGTTGAAACAAAAGAGAGAATCAAGAAGCAAATTCAAAACACATTTAAGTCTAACCCACTTCCTATGCATAGGAATCTTGTACACAAATAAATTCATGAAGAACAAAGTGACAAGCATTGGAAGATAAAACAAGAGTAACTTCAAAATTTTCAGCATATAGAGATGTGTTTTAGTACCATGCAAATTTCTATAACCATATTTTCCTCTCTCATAATAATTTTCAGTAGCTTCATGAACAAACTCAACAACATAACTATCACATACAGCATGCTTTTCATGATTCATAAACACATAATTTTTATCAAGCTCAAAAATAGTGCGATTAAAACTTTCAAACACACTTTTATCAATAATATAACAAGATGGTTGATCAATCTCAAGAGATATGGGACTCATAGATAATGTCAAGACCTCTCCAACCCCATTTTCATTAGTAGTACAATTAATATTATCAAGTAACATAAGACCATCATCAAGAGCTTTATCATAAACATTTGCTACGCAAAATTCTTTAGTACCATGCATTTCGACATCAGGCACAAACAAAGCATTATCATAAGATTTATCAAAGTAGCATGGATTATCATAAATAACAGTAGCATAATTATTCTCACAAGTTTTACTCATAGGGAATATTTCAAGAGAATCCACAGGAACATAACATTCAACCTCTTTCGGTAAGCATGGAGGACAATCAAATAGTGTAAGAGATAAAGAGTTACTCTCATTAAAAGGTTGGCATGGGTAGCTAATCCATTCTTCCTCCTTTTGTTCATCACTCTCCTCTTCTTTTTCATCCAATGAGCTTTCAGGTTCATCAATTTCCTCCTCTTTTTCATCCAATGAGCTTTCAGGTTCATCAATTTCTTCTTCCACAGGTCCTCGTAAATTGTGAGTGCATTCTTGTGCATTAATGAGTCTCTCTTTATAATCAATGATATAAGGATTATCAGTGTAACTTTCATTGCAAAAATTAAGGATAGAAGAGACATAATCTTTAAGGTCCTTACAAACAACACAAGTTTCATAATTTTTAACCATGAAGGATTCTATCTCGGAGGCTCCCATAAATATGACAAATCGTTCTACCTCTTCAAACCCAAAATGAATATAGCTATTCCGATTATAGTTCTTAATTAAAAATTCCTCACTAAAGCCACATTGAAATTTAAGATGTTTAGTGTCCTGTTGAGAGCAACAGTTTATATCATGGCGTTTAAGCAAGATTTTAGCAATTGTATTCAATTTTTCTATCACAGCACTCATCACTTTTCCCGCTCTTGATTCTCTATAATTATTATAATATTCTATAACCTCCAAATAGGTTATGGGTTCTCCCATAACAGCAGTTTTTAATTTTTAGGTTTTTCAAATTTTTATGGATTTTTGGGTATATGAGAAAAATAAAACAAGACAAAAAGAAACTAGACAAAAGGAAACTAAGAAAAATAATACTAGACAGAAATAAACTAAGCACAAATAAACTAGATAAAAGTAAACTAAGCAAAACAAAATAAAATAAAATAAAAACGGAGAGAGAGGTAGAGTGTACTCCCCAGGTGAACTTATGAGAAGAGCTATGCCTCCCCGGCAACGGCGCCAGAAAACAGTTTTGATAACCCACAAGTATAGGGGATCGCGGCAGTCTTCGAGGGTAGTAAAACCCAAATTTATTGATTCGACACGAGGGGAGGTAAAGAATACTTATAAGCCTTAACAACTGAGTCGTCAATTCAGCTGCACCTGGAAAAGCACTAGCAACAGGGGTGATGTGAAAGTAGCAGATGATATGAGAGCAGTAGTAACGAGTAACACGACAGCAGTAATAGTAACACGGGAGCAATGGCACCGGAAGATAGTTGATACTACTTCCAATGACATGTAGAACAAGTATATGATGATGAAAGATGGACCGGGGTTCCCAGCTATCTACACTAGTGGCAACTCTCCAATAACAAGTGTTGGGTGAACAAATTACAGTCGGGCAATTGATAAGATTGAAATAGCATTAAGACAGAACATCAAGATCATTAATCATGTAGGCATGTTTTCCATATATAGTCATACGTTCTCGCAATGAGAAACTTGTACAACATCTTTTATCCTACCAGCCGGTGGCAGCCGGGCCTCTAGGGAATCTACTGGAAATTAAGGTACTCCTTTTAATAGAGCACCGGAGCAAAGCATTAACACTCCGTGAAAGCATGTGATCCTCATATCTAAGCCTTTCCCTCCAGTTGTCCCAATTTCTATCACTTTGGGGCCTTTGGTTCCGGACATAGACATGTGCATACAACTTGTAGATACAATCTAAGGAATAAGTATAGAGCTTAAATCTAAGATCATGCCACTCGGGCCCTAGTGACAAGCATTAAACACAACAAGATTGCAGCAACAATAACTTCATAAACTTTGTAGATAGACAATCATAACGTAACAATCCATCGGATCCCGACAAACACAACACCGATTACATCGGATGAATCTCAATCATGTAAGGCAGCTCATGAGATCATTGTATTGAAGTACATGGGGAGAGAATACCAACTAGCTACATCTAGAACCCGTAGTCCATGGGGGAACTACTCACGGAGCATGATGGAGGCGATGGCGTTGATGGAGATGGCTTCCGGGGACACTTCCCCGTCCCGGCAGGGTGCCGGAAGCAGACTTCGTCCCCCGAATTGGACTTTCGCGATGGCGGCGGCGCCCGGAGTCTTTCTGGAGTTTCGTCAATTGGTACTGCGTTTTTAGGTCGAAAGGGCTTAAATAGGCGAAGAGGCGGCGCAGGAGGGTCGACAGGGTGGCCCCACACCAGGCCGGCGCGGCCAGGGTGTAGGCCGCGCGGCCCACATGTGTGGTGGCCCCTGGCTCTCCTCCGACTCTCCTTCGGTGTTCTGGATGCTTCCGGGAAAAATAGGATGTTTGGCGTTGATTTCGTCCAATTCCGAGAATATTGCCCGAACAGCCTTTCTGGAACCAAAAACAACAGAAATCGGGAACTGGCACTGTGGCATCTTGTTAATAGGTTAGTTCCGGAAAATGCATAAAAACATTATAAAGTGCAAGCAAAACATGTAAGTATTGTCATAAAACAAGCATGGAACATCAGAAATTATAGGTACGTTGGAGACGTATCAGTGCCCCAATAGTTGGAGGATTGGGACGCCTTGCGTCTTCAACCTTCGTACATTCCCATAAAACTTATGAGTTTATGTAGTCTCACCAAATTATATTCTATCATCTTGCAATAAGGTCTTAGATATCATATATATCTCATACCTTGATTATTTCTGAAAAATAAATTTTCAGCTCCTTACTTTTCAAACAGATTTGAACTTCAAGTTTCACGGAGACAAGATAACTTTAGGTACTAATTGAAACCATAGCTCTCTGAATCAACAATGTGAGGTTTACTAAAAGTTTGCAATAGGACTTAATCATTTCTTGATTCTTTAACAATACGGTACCAATCCGTAAAGTTTCTTGTCAGATTTTAACAGTATTTCTATCTCAATAACAAGACTAGCGCATGGTAGAAAACGGATGCCAATACTATAAAATTAATTCAAAATAGTACTCAGACTGTGTTCATGATAATTAGTTCATGTTTTAATCTAATTACTAATGAACTCCCACTTAATACAACATCCCTCATAGTTGTTAAGTGGTACACGATCCAAATCCACTACACCAAAACCGATCATCACGTGAGATGATGTAGCTTCAATGGTGAACATCAACATGTTGATCATATCATCCATATGACTCGTGTTCAACCTTTCGGTTTCCGTTGTCCCGAGGCCATGTCCGTACATGCTAGGCTCGTCAAGCAAACCCTAGTATTCCGCGTGTGCAACATGGCTTACACCCGTTGTATGTGAACGTTGAGTCTATCACATCCGATCATCACGAGATGCTTCGAAACGACGAACCGTGCAACAGGTGCATACGAGGGGAGAACACTTTATTATCTTGATATTAATGTGAGGGATCATCTTATAATGCTACCGTCGCGATCTAAGCAAAATAAGATGCATAAAGGATTAACATCACATGCAATTCATATGTGATATGATATGGCCCTTTAGTCTTTGCGCCTTCGATCTTCATCTCCAAAGCACGGACATGATCTCCATCATCAACGGGCATGATCTCCATCATCGTCGGCGTAGCGTCAAGGTCCATGGCGCCGTCTTCATGGTTGTTCACTTCATGTAGCAACTATTACAACTACTTTGAAATACTACTCAACATGAAATTTTAAAGACAACCATAAGGCTCCTGCCGGTTGCCACAATACAATAATGATCATCTCATACATATTCATCATCACATCATGGCCATATCACATCACCGAACCCTGCAAAAACAAGTTAGACGTCCCTAATTTGGTTTGCATATTTTACGTGGTTTAGGGTTTTCGAGTAAGATCTAATCTACCTACGAACATGAACCAGAACGGTGATACTAGTGTTGTCAATAGAAAGAGTAAATTGAATCTTCACTATGGTGGGAGAGACAGACACCCGCAAAGCCACTTATGCAATACAAGTTGCATGTCGAACATGGAGCAAGTCTCATGAACGCGGTCATGTAAAGTTAGCCCAAGCCGCTTCATCCCACCATGCCACAAAGATGCAAAGTACTCGAACTAAAGACAACAAAGCATCAACGCCCACAAAACAATTGTGTTCTCCTCGTGAAACCATCTATGCATAGACACGGCTCTGATACCACTGAAGGGATTCGTAGCATAGAAAACAAAAAATTTCCTACCGCGAGAACGCAATCCAAGCCAAGATGCAATCTGGAAGATGGGAGCAACGAGGGGATGAACGAGACTAACCCTTGAAGATTTCCAAAGCCTACAAGAGGAGGCTCTTGTTTCTGCGGTAGACGATCACTTGCCGCTTTCAAAAGCGCGTAGAAGATCTTGACGGTGCCACAATCGGGCAGCACCTCCGTACTCGGACACACGTTCGGTGTTGATGACGACGTCCTTCTCCCCGTTCCAGCGGGCAATGGAAGTAGTAGATCCTCCTTGGAATCCCGAAAGCACGACGGCGTGGTGGCGGTGTCCATGGAGATCTCCGGCGGAGCTTCGCTAAGCATATGCGGGAGAGGTGGTGGAGGAGAGGTAGCTAGGGTTTTGGGGAGAAGGGGCTTGGGCGCCGTCCCTCATAGGGGTGCGGCCAAGGTGGAGCCAAGAGTGGCCGGCCAGCCCCTCCCCTCCTCTCTTTATATAGGTGGAATCCCCAAGGATTAGGTCAAAAGTCTCCGAATAAGACCCCAACATAAACCTTCCATATGACCAAACCTAGGGGAGTGGGACTCCCCCCTTTCCTTGGTGGGGTGGCCGGCCACCATGGGGAGGAGTCCACTTGGGACTCCTCCTCCCTTAGGCTGGCCGGCCAAGGTGGGTGGAGTCCCTCTGGGACTCCACCTTCCATGCTGATTTCTTCCGGACTCTTCTAGAACCTTCTAGAACCTTCTAGGAAAAATACCGGATCATTTTCAAAACTAGAAAATGACTTCCTATATATGAATCTTATTCTCCGGACCATTCCGGACCTCCTCGTGATGTCCTGGATCCCATCCGAGACTCCGAACAAAACTTCGAACTCCATTCCATATTTCCATATCTACTTAAACGACATCAAACCTTAAGTGTGTCACCCTACGGTTCGCGAATTATGTAGACATGGTTGAGACTTCTCTCCGACCAATAACCAATAGCGGGATCTGGAGATCCATAATGGCTCCCACATATTCAACGATGACTTTAGTGATCGACTGAACCATTTACATATGATACCTATTCCCTTTGTCACGCGATATTTTACTTGTCCGAGGTTTGATCATCAGTATCTCTATACCTCGTTCAACCTCGTCTCATGACAAGTACTTGATACGTCCCAAACATATCTATAATTTCTTATGTTCCATGCTACTTTTATGATGATACTCACATGTTTTATACACATTATATGTCATATTTATGCATTTTCCGGCACTAACCTATTGACGAGATGCCGAAGAGCCGATTCGTTGTTTTCTACTGTTTTTGGTTTCAGGAAATCCTAGTAAGGAAATATTCTCGGAATTGGACGAAATCAACGCCCAGGGTCCTATTTTTGCACGAAGCTTCCAGAAGACCGGAGGGGAGACGAAGTGGCGCCACGGGGCGCCGCCACACTAGGGCGGCGCGGCCTAAGGGGGGCCCGCACTGCCCTAGCGTGTGGGGCCCCCGTGACTCTCTCGACTCCGCCCTTCCGCCTACTTAAAGCCTCCGTCGCGAAACCCCCAGTACCGAGAGCCACGATACGGAAAACCTTCCAGAGACGCCGCCGCCGCCAATCCCTTCTCGGGGGATTCAGGAGATCGCCTCCGGCACCCTGCCGGAGAGGGGAATCGTCTCCCGGAGGTCTCTTCATCGCCATGATCGCCTCCGGATCGATGTGTGAGTAGTTCACCCCTGGACTATGGGTCCATAGCAGTAGCTAGATGGTCGTCTTCTCCTCATTGTGCTATCATGTTAGATCTTGTGAGCTGCCTATCATGATCAAGATCATCTATTTGCAATCCTACATGTTGTGTTTGTTGGGATCCGATGAATATTGAATACTATGTCAAGTTGATTATCAATCTATCATATATGTTATTTATGTTCTTGCATGCTCTCCGTTGCTAGTAGAGGCTCTGGCCAAGTTGATACTTGTGACTCCAAGAGGGAGTATTTATGCTCGATAGTGGGTTCATGCCTCCATTAAATGCTGGGACGAGTGACGGAAAGTTCTAAGGTTGTGGATGTGCTTGTTGCCACTAGGGATAAAACATCGATGTCTGTCTAAGGATATTTGTGTTGATTACATTACGCACCATACTTAATGCAATTGTCCGTTGTTTACAACTTAATACTCGGAGGGGGTTCGGATGATAACCTCGAAGGTGGACTTTTTAGGCATAGATGCATGCTCGGATAGCGGTCTATGTACTTTGTCGTAATGCCCCGATTAAATCTCATAGTACTCATCATGATATATGTATGTGCATTGTTATGCCTTCTTTATTTGTCAATTGCCCAACTCGTAATTTGTTCACCCAACATCTGCTATCTTATGGGAGAGACACCACTAGTGAACTCGTGGACCCCGGTCCTATTCTTTACATCTGAAATACAATCTACTGCAATTGTTCTTTACTGTTCTTCGCAAAAAAACATCATCATCCACACTATACATCTAATCCTTTGTTTACAGCAAGCCGGTGAGATTGACAACCTCGCTGTTACGTTGGGGCAAAGTTCTGTGATTGTGTTGTGCAGGTTCCACGTTGGCGCCGGAATCCCTGGTGTTGCGCCGCACTACACTCCTCCGCCATCAACCTTCAACGTGCTTCTTGACTCCTACTGGTTCGATTAAACCTTGGTTTCTTACTGAGGGAAACTTGCTACCGTGCGCATCACACCTTCCTCTTGGGGTTCCCAACGGACGTGTCAACTAAGCGCATCAAGCAAATTTCTGGCGCCGTTGTCGGGGAACTGAAGAAAAGTTACACCACAAAGATTTCTAACTCCCACGTCAACTACACGCCAACAATAAATTTCTGGCACCGTTGCCGGGGAGATCAAGACACGCTGCAAGGGGAGTCTCCACTTCCAATCTCTTTACTTTGTTTTTGTCTTGTTTTATTTTATTTACTACTTTGTTTGCTGCATTATATCAAAACACAAAAAAAATTAGTTGCTAGTTTTACTTTATTTACTGTCTTGTTCTCCATATTAAAAACACAAAAAAATTAGTTAGTTGCACTTACTTTATTTAGTTTGCTTTATTTACTACTGCTAAAATGGGTACTGTTGAGAATACTAAGTTGTGTGACTTCACTAGCACAAATAATAATGATTTCCTATGCACACCTATTGCTCCACCTGCTACTACAGCAGAATTCTTTGAAATTAAACCCGCTTTACTCGAATCTTGTTATGAGAGAGCAATTTTCTGGTGTTAGTTCCGATGATGCTCGCTGCCCATCTTAATAATTTTGTTGAACTATGTGAAATGCAAAAGTATAATGATGTAGATGGTGACATTATAAAATTAAAATTGTTTCCTTTCTCCTTAAGAGGAAGAGCTAAAGATTGGTTGCTATCTCTGCCTAGAGATAGTATTGATTCATGGACTAAATGTAAAGATGCTTTTACTGGTAGATATTATCCTCCCGCTAAAATTATATCTTTGAGAAGTAGCATAATGAATTTCAAGCAATTAGATAATGAACATGTTGCTCAAGCATGGGAGAGAATGAAATCTTTGGTAAAGAATTGCCCAACCCATGGATCGACTACTTGGATGATCATCCAAACCTTTTATGCAGGATTGAATTTTTCTTCGCGGAACCTATTGGATTCAGCTGCTGGAGGTACCTTTATGTCCATCACTTTGGGGGCGGCAACAAAGCTTTCTTGATGATATGATGACAAATTACTCTGAATGGCACACGGAAAGAGCTCCACAAGGTAAGAAGGTAAATTCTGTTGAAGAAACCTCCTCCTTGAGTGATAAGATTGATGCTATTATGTCTATGCTTGTGAATGGTAGATCTAATGTTGATCCTAATAATGTTCCTTTAGCTTCATTGGTTTCCCAAGAAGAACATGTTGATGTGAACTTCATTAAAAATAATAATTTCAACAACAATGCTTATAGGAATAATTCTGGTAACAACTATAGGCCATATCCTTCCGCTAATGGTAATAGTTATGGTAATTCTTATGGGAATTCTTACAACAATAATAGGAGTGTACCCCCTGGTCTTGAAGCATGCTTAAAGAATTTATTAGTACACAAACCGCTTTTAATAAATATGTTGAGGAAAAGCTCGATAAAATTGATATTCTTGCTTCTAAGGTTGATAGACTTGCCTCTGATGTTGATCTTTTAAAATTGAAAGCTATGCCTAATAAGGATATTGATAATAAAATTGTTACTACAGAAAATGCCATCCAAGTTAGAATTAATGAGAATATAAGATTGATGGCCGAATTGCATGCTAGGTGGGAAAGAGAAGAAAATGAAAAACTAGCTAATGAGAATAATGTAGCTAAAGTTTGGACTATTACCACCACTAGTAATGTTAATGATTCACATGTTGCTACACCTCCTACTATCAATGGTAAAATAATTGGTGTTGGCAATGTTACTACTCCTAGTGCAAAGCGTGCAAAATTACCTAAAACTGCTAAAACTACTGAAAATGATAAAACTGCTGAAATTTTTCAAAATATTGGGGACAATGATCCCATTGCTGTAGATCATAATGGTTTATACTTTGATGATTGTCACATATCTGAAGTTATAAAGTTCTTACAAAAGCTTGCTAAAAGTCCCAATGCTAGTGCTATAAACTTGGCCTTTACAAAACACATTACAAATGCTCTCATAAAAGCTAGAGAAGAGAAACTAAAACTTGAAACCTCTATTCCTAGAAAGTTAGAAGATGGTTGGGAGCCTATCATTAAGATGAGGGTAAATGATTTTGATTGTAATGCTTTATGTGATCTTGGTGCAAGTATTTCTGTTATGCCTAAGAAAATTTATGATATGCTTGACTTGCCACCATTGAAGAGTTGCTATTTGGATGTTAATCTTGTTGATAATGCTATAAAGAAACCTTTGGGGAGGATTGATAATGTTCGTATTATGGTTAACAATAACCTTGTCCCCGTTGATTTTGTTGTCTTGGATATTGAATGCAATACATCTTGTCCCATTATATTGGGAAGACCTTTTCTTCGAACTGTTGGTGCCACCATTGATATGAAGGAAGGTAATATTAAATATCAATTTCCTCTCAAGAAAGGTATGGAACACTTCCCTAGAAAGAGAATGAAGTTACCTTATGATTCTATTATCAGAACAAGTTATGCTGTTGATGCTTCGTCTCTTGATGTTACTTGATACACACTTTCTGCGCCTAGCTGAAAGGCGTTAAAGAAAAGCGCTTATGGGAGACAACCCATTATTTTACTTCTGCACTTTATTTTTTATTTGAGTCTTGGAAGTTGTTTACTACTGTAGCAACCTCTCCTTATCTTTATTTTATTTCATTGTTGTGCCAAGTAAAGTCTTTGATAGTAAAGCCAATACTAGATTTGGATTACTGCGCAGGAACAGATTTCTTGCTGTCACGAATTTGAGCAGTAGTCCCTGTAGAAAAATCAAACAAATCTGCCAATTTACGTGCATGATCCTCAGATATGTACGCAACTTTCATTCAATTTGGGCATTTTCATCTGAGCAAGTCTGGTGCCACTTTAAAATTCATCTTTACGAACTGTTCTGTTTTGACAGATTCTGCCTTTTATTTCGCATTGCCTGTTTTGCTATGTTTGATGGATTTCTTTGTTCCATTAACTTTCAGTAGCTTTGTGAAATGTCCAGAAGTGTTAAGAATGATTATGTCACCACTGAATATATGAATTATGCACTGACCATCTAATGAGTTTGTTTCGAGTTTGGTGTGGAGGAAGTTTTCAAGGGTCAAGAGAGGAGGATGATACAATATGATCAAGAAGAGTGAAAAGTCAAAGCTTGGGGATGCCCCGTGGTTCATCCCTGCATATTTTAAGAAGACTCAAGCGTCTAAGCTTGGGGATGCCCAAGGCATCCCTTCTTCATCGACAACTTATCAGGTTCCTCTAGTGAAACTATATTTTTATTCAATCACATCTTATGTGCTTTACTTGGAGCGTCTGCTGTTTTTATTTTTGTTTTTGCTTGAATAAAATCGGATCCTAGCATTCTTTGTTTGGGAGAGAGACACGCTCCGCTGTTTCGTATGAACAAATATGTTCTTAGCTTTATCTTTAATGTTCATTGCGAAATTTGAACTATTTCATTCATTATTATATGGTTGGAAACGGAAAATGCCGCATGTGGTAAATGATTTAATGTCTTGAATAATGTGATACTTGGCAATTGTTGTGCTCATATAGATCTTGTTTAAGCTCTTGCATCATGTACCTTGTACTCATTAATTAATAACTACATAGAGCTTGTTAAAATTTGGTTTGCATGATTGATCTCTAGAGTCTAGATATTTTCTCGGTTGAGGTGTTTGAACAACAAGGAGACAATGTAAAGTCTTATAATAGTTACAATATGTTCATATGTGAGCTTTGCTGCACCTTTTATACTTGAGTTTGCTTCAAACAACCTTGCTAGCCTAGCCTTGTATTGAGAGGGAATTCTTCTCATGCATCCAAATTCTTGAGCCAAATACTATGCCATTTGTGTCCACCATACCTACCTACCACATGGTATTTCTCCGCCATTCCAAAGTACATTACTTGAGTGCTACCTTTAAAAATTCTATTCTTTACCTTTACAATATATAGCTCATGGGACAAAATAGCTTAAAAAACTATCGTGGTGAAGAATATGTACTTATGTGTCTTATTTCTTAATAAGTTGCTTGTTGAGCGGTAACCATGTTTTCTGGGACCGCCATCAACTCTTTTACCTTTGTTGAATATCATGTGAGTTGCTATGCATGTTCGTCTTGTCTGAAGTAAGGGCGGTTTTCACAATCAAATGGTTTGAGTATGCATACTGTTAGAGAAGAACATTGGACCGCTAACTAAAGCCATGATTCGTGGTGGAAGTTTCAGTGTGGACAATTAATCCTCAATCTCTTATGAGAATATTAACTGTTGTTGAATGCTTAGTACATTATCTGTTGTCTATGTTGTCCCGGTATGGATGTCTAAGTTGAGAATAATCAAAAGCGAGAAATCCAATGCGAGCTTTCTCCTTAGACCTTTGTACAGGCGGCATAGAGGTACCCCTTTGTGACACTTGGTTGAAACATATGCTATGCAATGATAATCCGTGTTAACCCAAGCTCATTAGGACAAGGTGCGAGCACTATTAGTATACTATGCATGAGGCTTGCAACTTATAAGATGTCTTATACATAACTCATATGCTTTATTACTACCGTTGACAAAATTGTTTCTTGTTTTCAAAATGAAAAGCTCTAGCACAAATATAGTAATCAATGCTTCCCTCTGCGAAGGGCCTATCTTTTACTTTATTGTTGAGTCATTTTGCCTATTCTTTCTATCTTAGAAGCAAACACTTGTATCAACTGCGTGCATTGATTCTTACATGTTTACCTATTGCACTTGTTATATTGCTTTGTGTTGACAATTATCCATGAGATATATATGTTGAAGTTGAAAGCAACCGCTGAAACTTAATCTTCCTTTGTGTTGCTTCAACGCCTTTACTTTGAACTTATTGCTTTATGAGTAACTCTTATGCAAGTCTTATTGATGCTTGTCTTGAAAGTATTATTCATGAAAAGTCTTTGCTATATGATTCATTAGTTTACTCATTATCTTCATCATTGCTTCGAATCGCTGCATTCATCTCATATGCTTTACAATAGTATGATCGAGATTATGATAGCATGTCACTTCGAAATTATCTTTGTTATCGTTTACCTACTCGAGGGCGAGTAGGAACTAAGCTTGGGGATGCTTGATACGTCCCAAACGTATCTATAATTTCTTATGTTCCATGCTACTTTTATGATGATACTCACATGTTTTATACACATTATATGTCATATTTATATGCTTCATCCCACCATGCCACAAAGATGCAAAGTACTCGAACTAAAGACAACAAAGCATCAACGCCCACAAAACAATTGTGTTCTACTCGTGCAACCATCTATGCATAGACATGGCTCTGATACCACTGAAGGGATTCATAGCATAGAAAACAAAAATTTTCCTACCGCGAGAACGCAATCCAAGCCAAGATGCAATCTGGAAGATGGGAGCAACGAGGGGATGAACGAGACTAACCCTTGAAGATTTCCAGAGCCTACAAGAGGAGGCTCTCGTTGCTGCGGTAGACGATCACTTGCCGCTTTCAAAAGCGCGTAGAAGATCTTGACGGTGCCACAATCGGGCAGCACCTCCGTACTCGGTCACACGTTCGGTGTTGATGACGACGTCCTTCTCCCCGTTCCGGCGGGCAATGGAAGTAGTAGATCCTCCTTGGAATCCCGACGAGCACGACGGCGTGGTGGCGGTGTCCATGGAGATCTCCGCGGAGCTTCGCTAAGCATATGCGGGAGAGGTGGTGGAGGAGAGGTAGCTAGGGTTTTGGGGAGAGGGGGCTTGGGCGCCGGCCCTCATAGGGGTGCGACCAAAGTGGAGCCAAGAGTGGCCGGCCAGCCCCTCCCCTCCTCTCTTTATATAGGTGGAAGCCCCAAAGATTAGGTCAAAAGTCTCCGAATAAGACCCCAACATAAACCTTCCATATGACCAAACCTAGGGGGAGTGGGACTCCCCCCTTTCCTTGGTGGGGTGGCCGGCCACCATGGGGAGGAGTCCACTTGGGACTCCTCATCCCTTAGGCTGGCCGGCCAAGGTGGGTGGAGTCCCTCTGAGACTCCACCTTCCATGCTGATTTCTTCCGGACTCTTCTAGAACCTTCTAGAACCTTCCAGGAAAAATACCGGATCATTTTCAAAACTAGAAAATGACTTCCTATATATGAATCTTATTCTCCGGACCATTTCGGACCTCCTCGTGATGTCCTGGATCCCATCCGAGACTCCGAACAAAACTTCGAACTCCATTCCATATTTCCATATCTACTTAAACGACATCAAACCTTAAGTGTGTCACCCTACGGTTCGCGAATTATGTAGACATGGTTGAGACTTCTCTCCGACCAATAACCAATAGCGGGATCGCGGAGATCCATAATGGCTCCCACATATTCAACGATGACTTTAGTGATCGACTGAACCATTTACATATGATACCGATTCCCTTTGTCACGCGATATTTTACTTGTCCGAGGTTTGATCATCGGTATCTCTATACCTCGTTCAACCTCGTCTCATGACAAGTACTTGATACGTCCCAAACGTATCTATAATTTCTTATGTTCCATGCTACTTTTATGATGATACTCACATGTTTTATACACATTATATGTCATATTTATGCATTTTCCGGCACTAACCTATTGACGAGATGCCGAAGAGCCGATTCTTGTTTTCTGTTGTTTTTGGTTTCAGAAATCCTAGTAAGGAAATATTCTCGGAATTGGACGAAATCAACGCCCGGGGTCCTATTTTTGCACGAAGCTTCCAGAAGACCGGAGGGGAGACGAAGTGGGGCCACGGGGCGCTGCCACACTAGGGCGGCGCGGCCTAAGGGGGGCCCGCGCGGCCCTAGCGTGTGGGGCCCCCGTGACTCTCCCGGCTCCGCCCTTCCGCCTACTTAAAGCCTCCGTCGCGAAACCCCCAGTACCGAGAGCCACGATACGGAAAACCTTCCAGAGACGTCGCCGCCGCCAATCCCATCTCGGGGGTTCGGGAGATCGCCTCGGCACCTGCCGGAGAGGGGAATCGTCTCCGGAGGTCTCTTCATCGTCATGATCGCCTCCGGATCGATGTGTGAGTAGTTCACTCCTGGACTATGGGTCCATAGCAGTAGCTAGATGGTCGTCTTCTCCTCATTGTGCTATCATGTTAGATCTTGTGAGCTGCCTATCATGATCAAGATCATCTATTTGCAATCCTACATGTTGTGTTTGTTGGGATCCGATGAATATTGAATACTATGTCAAGTTGATTATCAATCTATCATATATGTTATTTATGTTCTTGCATGCTCTCCGTTGCTAGTAGAGGCTCGGCCAAGTTGATACTTCGACTCCAAGAGGGAGTATTTATGCTCGATAGTGGGTTCATGCCTCCATTAAATCCGGGACGAGTGACGAAAGTTCTAAGGTTGTGGATGTGCTGTTGCCACTAGGGATAAAACATCGATGCTTTGTCTAAGGATATTTGTGTTGATTACATTACGCACCATACTTAATGCAATTGTCCGTTGTTTACAACTTAATACTTGGAGGGGTTCGGATGATAACTTCGAAGGTGGACTTTTTAGGCATAGATGCATGCTGGATAGCGGTCTATGTACTTTGTCGTAATGCCCTGATTAAATCTCATAGTACTCATCATGATATATGTATGTGCATTGTTATGCCTTCGTTATTTGTCAATTGCCCAACTGTAATTTGTTCACCCAACATCTGCTATCTTATGGGAGAGACACCACTAGTGAACTGTGGACCCCGGTCCTATTCTTTACATCTGAAATACAATCTACTCGCAATTGTTCTTTACTTGTTCTTCGCAAACAAACATCATCATCCACACTATACATCTAATCCTTTGTTTACGGCAAGCCGGTGAGATTGACAACCTCGCTCGTTACGTTGGGGCAAAGTTCTGTGATTGTGTTGTGCAGGTTCCACGTTGGCGCCGGAATCCCCGGTGTTGCGCCGCACTACACTCCTCCGCCATCAACCTTCAACGTGCTTCTTGACTCCTACTGGTTCGATTAAACCTTGGTTTCTTACTGAGGGAAACTTGCTACTGTGCGCATCACACCTTCCTCTTGGGGTTCCCAACGGACGTGTCAACTACACGCATCAGTACTCTTTACTCGTACCGTGGTATGTGGTCTCTTATGAACCATTCATATGCTTGCAAGCTATTTAGACGACATTCCACCGAGAGGGCCCAGAGTATATCTATCCGTCATCGGGATGGACAAATCCCACTGTTGATCCATATGCCTCAACTCATACTTTCCGGATACTTAATCCCACCTTTATAACCACCCATTTACGCAGTGGCATTTGATGTAATCAAAGTACCTTTCCAGTATAAGTGATTTACATGATCTCATGGTCGAAAGGACTAGGTAACTATGTATCGAAAGCTTATAGCAAATAACTTAATGACGTGATCTTATGCTACGCTTAATTGGGTGTGTCCATTACATCATTCATATAATGACATAATCTTGTTATTAATAACATCCAATGTTCATGATCACGAAACCATGATCATCTATTAATCAAAAAGGTAGTTATACAAGAGGCTTACTAGGGACTCTTTGTTGTTCACATAAAACACATGTATCAATGTTTCGGTTAATACAACTATAGCATGGTATGTAAACATTATCATAAACACAAAGATATATTATAATAACCATTTTATTATTGCCTCTTGGGCATATCTCAAACACAACATGCTATTTATCTTATTGGAGAGACACCACTAGCGAACTGTGGACCCCGGTCCATTCTTTTACATTTGAAATACAACCTACTGTAATCATTGTTCTCTGTTGTTCTTTGCAAACAAACATCATTCTCCACACCATACGTTTAATCCTTTGTTTACAGCAAGCCGGTAAGATTGACAACATCACTGTTAAGTTGGGGCAAAGTATTTTGATTGTGTTGTGCAGGTTCCACGTTGGCGCCGGAATCCCTGGTGTTGCGCCGCACTACACTCCATCACCAACAACCTTCACGTGGCCTTCATCTCCTACTGGTTCGATAACCTTGGTTTCTTACTGAGGGAAAACTTGCTACTGTACGCATCACACCTTCCTCTTGGGGTTCCCAACGGACGTGTGCTTCACGCGTCATCAGGGGCCTGCAAGAATTGTAGTTTGACATCATCGATATTAGGATGTTGTGACAGCCCAGGTTATGCATTATCATAATCCTATGCTGAATTAAGCTCATTACCGCAATCCAACCTGAATCAGCGCTCAACCGGCATGACCGGTGATCATAGCAACCATCCGGTTCGGCAATGATTCTAATTTAACATAAGAATAATCCAACACCATAACCAAGGTTGGGATATGCTAAACATGTTCCCAAGGATCAGTCAACATGCATACATATCCAGATTTGATACCACAACTCAAGCACAACACGATACAACATAGTTCACAAGAACTTCAATTTTTAACTTCAGGTTACATGATACAAACCAGAATCTCAATTCAAATAAACACAGCGGAAGAAATTCACAATGCCATAAGATGGCTTCAAAATAACAACCTTGCAGTTCGCCCACCAACAACCCAAGGGACTAAGCTGCTGAAGGTAGAACCAAACTACTCGTCGAGGTCATACTCGGACTCGCTGCCAAGTGAAGTTTTATCCTCTGCAAAAAGATTACAACAGCAAGGGTGAGTACTTAAGGTACTCAGCAAGACTTACTTTCCTCCATTTTAGATTAGTTCCATAGCATGCATAAATCAAGTTAAAGCAAAAGTACACAATTGCATATGGGGTCTCCTAAGACAAACAAATGTTCAGATCTGAACTCATTTGTTCAGCACCTAAACCATCATGGTTTCCACTCTAAAATATATCATATAATCAAGTAAAAGCACCTATGTCCATATCCCATCAGTTCTGGATTTTTTTGAGAAACAAGAGAAACATAAGCAATTGACAATGACATCAAGCAAAACATGACAGAATTCTGCAACATTGTCCAGAACGAAAATTCCTCAATAAAACCCATCTAATACATGGTAAAGTCACTCATTCTAGGTTCATGATTATCGCATCACAACCCCGGAATTGGAGGATCATTGGATCCACCCACAAGTGACCAAAATTATAATGAATTCAGCAACATATACAAATATTGTATAACATGGATAAGCAACAAATATCATAACATGACTGTGAGCAATAGAGTTGACATCTAGCAGTTAATTATATTACCAAAATAACAATGGTGTAAGTAAAGCGTATGAGGGGCTCAACATTTCCAAAATGCATCCCGAGACCGACGCTTGACCATTAGTGATTTACTTTTCCTGTATGAACAACCAAGCATGTCCATGACCGTGGACAATGCTACTCGAATAGATTTAACTCTGAAGTGGTGTACAACTTCACCCTCACTGAAGCAATGCACCATTTGGTAGGATCCTCGGTTATAGAGGCAAGATAGACAGTGAACTCCTACAGGAATATTCCAACACGTCGCCCTAACATAGTAGCTGCCCCTAGGTTCACTCCAGGGTGCTTCTAGAAAGCGTTGACCTGGTCCATAGGTTGCGGTCGAAGCCCAAAGTATAGTTATGGTTCCTCGTTTGCGGGGTGTGCACCATCTAGCTAGGATGGGCACAAAAAGAGACACCATGTCCTTTTTACAGGACACCATGTCCAAAACAGCAAATCCAACCAAGGAAAATACCAACTAAAATTTGCAGCTACTTGTTATCACCAGATCTTGGCAAGATCAGGAGGTGGACCGTAAGGGAGATGGGCTTGGAAGATTACACGTGGAAGATCTCTGAAGCGGCCTTGCACGAAGAATTTGGGCTAGATTGCCCGTGTATCTTTAATTATAGTAGATTGCATCATAGATTAAAAGTTAGAGTTTATCTCGTACACGGTGGGGATTATTCCCACGTTAGAAAAGTCCTTTGGACTATAAATATGTATCTAGGGTTTATGGAATAAACAACAACCAACGTTCAACACAAACAAATCTCGGCGCATCGCCAACTCCTTCGTCTCGAGGGTTTCTCCGGTAAGCACCATGCTGCCTAGATCGCATCTTGCGATCTAGGCAAGACTAAGCCTGCCCACGTTGTTCATGCGTTGCTCGTGCCGAAGCCTTTTTGATGGCGAGCAACGTAGTTATCTTAGATGTGTTAGGGTTAGCATTGTTCTTCGTATCATATGCTTTCGTTATGCAACCCTTGCACATCTAGCCGCCCTTACACCTATCTCGAGTGTAGGGGCGGCACCCCGCTTGATCATAGTTTAGTAGATCTGATCCGTTACGGTTGCTCCTTGTTCTCGCAAGGATTAGTTTAATATCCGCAATAGTTAGGCCCTACAAAGGGTTGGAGGATCCAGCGGCGTGTAGGGTGAAGTTTTCTAGCCCTAGAAAGGATGTTCCGGGATCAACCTCGTGTTGGTTTTTAGGCCCTGTCTAGGATCGGCTTACGGTCACCGTGCGCGAGCGCGAGGCCCAATCGTGAGTAGGATGATCCAATTATGCGGTGAAAACCCTAAATCGTCGTAGATCTCATTAGCTTTATCTTGATCAAGCAGGACCACCATATATTCGGACACCTTGTACGAATCATGGGTGGATCGGCTCTTTGAGCCGATTCACGGGATAACCCGAGAGCCGATCGAGGCTCGTATTTAATGTTTACGTGTATGCCATGCAGGAAACTAAGCGAGGCATCATCCAACACCTTCCCGACCAGGTATAGGTCAGGTGGCACGCCCTTGCGATAGCATCGGACGTGTGACCAGGAGGCTTTGCGGGCCGTCGCTCCGAGGGACCGGGGCCGGCCGCAGCCCTAGTTGTTCCCGGCTCTCTCGTGTTGCCCGTCTCCGCCCGCCGGTGGGTTTCGACGTCAACACATTCGCGCACGCCCGGTGGGACAACCTTCGACATCCACCACATCGCCATCTACATCCGAGATGGCGGAAAGAACTCCGGTCAAGTACGAGGATCTGCCTGATGAGCTCAAGAAGAAACATGACGAGATCAAGGCAACCCTCGAAGCCGAACTCATCGGCTCTTTCCACGAACCCGCTCCCATGGCGTCGGGTGGAAGGGGTTCACACCTGAAGGCGCACTCGATGGAGTGGACCTGTCCGCCCCGTCGAAGAACGCACCAGGTCGCTGCGTCGGAGATCAACTACATGGTGGCTCATTCGCTACACCGCCACTCGAGAGCCCGGTGAACACTTTGGAGCGTGTCGCTCCGCGCGTGGTCCAGGAAATCATGAGCCACCGGTATTCTCCATCGGGACCAGCTCGCGGGGACTTTCAAAGGAGAGATGCCACTCCAGTCCCATCCTCCGCTGCCGTTCGCATGGGCAGCACCGGAACTGCCGAACTCATCGGCATACGTCGTCTACAAGATTGGTGGTGATCCTAGTGACCACCAATTCCTACCTGAGGCACCCAAGGAGATCCCGCACGGATACGCGTGCGCATACGTACCAGACTGCAATACCTGGGCACTCTCGAACCAGGTTGCAACAGCGAGGGCCTCTGGGACAACAGGAGGAACGTCGGGAGCAGATCTTGAGAAGCAAACGTGGCTAGCTAAGTACGCCACTCCGACAAACCTCCAAAGCCCAGCTCCTGCAGCTTGGCTTAGAACCGGAAAAGCAAGCATGGCTGGTCAAGTATGCCACCCCGGCGAATCTTCGGGGTTCGACACCTTCGACCATCACCGCGGATCAGATTTGTGCAATCCTGAAAGATCGGTTCGGCATGATGCCGAAAAGGAAGACGTTCGGCTACACCAAGCCGTACCCCAACGACTACGAACTGATCCCGCTACCACCCAAATATCGGCTCCCGGACTTCACAAAGTTTAGTGGATCAGATGGTTCCAGCTCCATCGAGCATGTGAGCCGATATTTGGCACAGCTGGGCACGATCTCAACATCAGACGAGTTGCGTGTGAGGTTCTTCGCACGATCCCTCACATGATCGGCTTTCGGGTGGTACACATCGCTGCCACCGAACTCCATCCGGACTTGGAAGCAGCTTGGAAGAACAGTTCCATGAGCAGTATCACTCGGAGGCTTCCGAGGTTGGTATTGCCGATCTAGCACAAGTACGACGAAGCGCGGGGAGAAAGTGTCGAATACGTCCAGCGCTTCGGGACCATTAGGAACCGATGCTTTTCGGCTCATGTAAGTGAAAAAGAAGCAGTCGAGTTGGCGGTGGTGGGTCTCTCATCATCGATTAAGGACGTGGCCTCCCAAGCGGACTACCCTTCATTGGCGCACATGGTGCGAAGGCTGTCGGCATATGAGCGGCGCCACCCGGATGTCTACCGGGACAAATTCAAGCGTGCGGTGACCCTGGTTGAGGCGGACGAGGATGAAGGTGCTGCGGGAGATCGAGAGGTAGCAAGTGGCTGAATGGACTCGAGCGGCAGGCCCCGTGTCCCGCAAATGGGTGAAGCCACAAGGCCCTCCAAAAGGGTTCGACTTTGACGTGACCAAAGCCGAGCAGATTTTTGATCTCTTACTCACGGAGAAGCATATAAAGGTACCCGAAGGCCACAAGATCCCCACGGTGCAAGAGTTGAACGGAAAGCCATACCGCAAGTGGCATAACACGTTCACCCACACCACCAACGACCGCAGGGTGTGGCGACAAGCAGATCCAAATGGCGATAGAAAATGGACGGTTAATTTTCAACCGAGTACGCCATGAAGGTCGACACACACCCCTTCCCCGCCGTGAACATGGTGGAGTATACTTACCATGGAGGGTGCCGGCCGGATTTCTCGTGCAATATCAACATGGTAGGACCTCGGACACCACTCGGTAAAGACGGAGATGAGGGCAGCTGCTCTCATAGCAAAGATACGAGAGGAAGCCGCTCCACGCGATCGGCTCCGCCAAGACGGCAAGCGCTACGTCACGAGAGGGAGAAGTGAAAAACATAAGGTATCAACGACCTCTCTCCGATCACCTCCTCAACAAGTATGTGAGTCGGTATGACCAACGCCGGCGATACAACGACGATGATGAAGAAGATCGTTGGCTAGGGACGACAGGAGACGTCGTCGGCATGATCGCGAGGAGGAGGAGCACGAGCGCCGTGCCAAGGAAAAGTTGGGGGAGCGAGTTGACGAGGATAGGCACTGGGACTGTCCCTTCTTCAGACACTGCTGGGATTCAGGAATGAGCCGATTGCCCACAATCGGCAATTGCCCAGAATGCAACCGGAAGAAAAAGGAGGCAGCCAACGTGTCCGTATTCAAGCGCCTAGGGCCTCTCCCACCACAAAGCAAACGCGCTGAGTCCCCTCGGTTGAAAGATCTCGAAGATTCAGAAGACGAGGGAGAAGAAGAAGACAGGTACCACCGGCCAAGGTGGTGCCGTGATGGACTCAGCCGTTCCCAAAAGCGCAGGGTTCAGCGATTGCGCGGCCTGGAGGAAGCCGAAAGGTTATACTTGCATACATTGAGGAAGGCAAGACCTGATCTGGCCGCGAAAGTCCAGCGAACCCTGGATGAAGAGGGTCGTCCACGGAAAATGGAGTGGCGCCCCAAGCAAAGGAAAGCCGATGATGAAACATCGGCTGGCACAAACATGGTGCTCGTCCTTCTGACGAAGCTTAGTGCTCCACGATTACATGATGCACTCGAGGTGGACGACAGCAAGCGCACCAACATGATAAAGTCAGAGATTGGGCTGGTTTTATCCACTGGCCTAACCATGTAACTGGAGCAAATGAATGAGCAAACGTGGCGAGGCTGATCCTTGTGATTGGCCCCAAAAAATTTATGGAGGAACATTACAAAACCTTCATCGAGCAAGCAACATGGAGGCCGATTCCAGCAATCGGCCAAAATTATCCTCACCATCCATTCTGCCTGGGTTCAGCATTTAATCCGACAGAGGATACCGAAGAGCCGATACCATCAATTTTCTTGACAGAATCGGCTCGGGGGGGCACCTAGGTGGATGAAACACGAGGATATGCAGTAGGAATGTCTTGCAAGTACCCAGCAGCCGAAGATATTCTTTGATGATGGATATTGAGGTATGGGGGCCGATACATAAATCGGCCGTAAAAATTCAAAATTTTTTTAAGCGCAGTTGATGCGTGGCCATCGACTCAAGAGGTATAACTGTTACAACCAGAGGGTCAATGGAGCAGGAAGTGGGCTACGGAGAGAGACTCTAATGGAAGAACTCCTCAATGGAGTGGTTTAAGGGCTCAGGTCCTCTCTTCAAGAACAATGCCAAGAACAGCATGGATGTGCAGATCGGGCTAAGGCGGTCCGAAGAAGCTCGGGAGCAGCTTACCCCGAAGGTTCTCGGCTCGGAGAGCCGATTTTGCTGGGAATCGGCTGGCTCGCATGATAGTTCTCTTGGACATGATCTAGCCCGGGTTCATTTGTCCGAATGGCATGCCTTCGTTTCTGTCTCGCCTTGACTAAGGCTCGGGGGGCAACTAATTTGGGAGGTGCTCTGTTTTTGAGGGCTGGTTGGATTTGCATCGGCTGACCCTGCATCATGATCTTTTCCGAAAGCGGTGAGCTGAGGAGTTGGAGAGAGAAGCCGTCGTTTTGTACGAGGTTGGGACCGTCCTGGTGCTGCAAGAAAAGGAAGGGGACCGGTTTCTCAAGTCAGCTGATGAACAGTCATCGGCTATGGGATTACGAAATACCATGGTCAGGGAAGAAATCCGATTCGTTGCTATCGGTCTTGGTGTGGCAAGCGGAAAGATGTAAATTGGATTAATGGAAAGATAAATTGGAAGAGCAATTCTCATTAATTCAAAGGAGCGGCTTTACAAGAAGAGCCGATGGCTCTCAAAAGAGGGATTTGGTGCCTAGGGCACTGCTACTACTAGTCCTACTCTACTAGTCGTCGCTGTCCTCATCATCGCCGTCGCCGAGGTCGTCGGCGCTGCTCCCAGGAAGCTCCTCGTCACTGCTGCCCCAGCCTTTGGACGGAGCTTCGTCTTCCTCGTCATCATCATCGTCCTCGCTGTCCGCCCAAGAGCGGAAGCGCTTTGTCGGCGGGCACCCAGCTGAAGAGGAGGAATCATCTTCCTCCTCCTCCTCTTCTCCTTCCTCGTCATCATCTTCATCCTCGTTGTCTGCCCACATGCGGGAACGCTTCTTCGGCGGAAGCGTGGCGGAGGGGGATGCCTTGGACTTCGCTACTTCTCCTTCTTTCTTCTCCTTGTCGGAGGAAGTGGGGTTCGCCCCGGAGTGAGGGTCGTCCTCATTCTTGCTCTTCGGCGAGGATTGGAGGGGGAGGCCTGAGTGGGAGGAGGAAGAGGAAGACATTGCTACAGGAGGAGAGGGTTTTTTGGTGCCGACCGCTAGAACAGAGGAGGGGGATAAGGAAGATTGGTCAATCGGCACGGTTAAATAATGGGGAGCCTAGTGGAGATTTAATACCATTGCAGTTTCCGAGGAAGTGATGCTAAAGCTATCGAATTTTACAGTGGAGTTGGGAAGACAAGGCATCATGATGAAGGATTCTGCGGCGGTTTCTGCTCTGCTACGACATGACCCTTCGGAGGAAAAAACAGAGTGGTTTTGAAATTATCATTACCAAAACCAGGGGGGCATGTGTTATCACCAGATCTTGGCCAGATCAGGAGGTGGACCGTAAGGGAGATGGGCTTGGAAGATTACACGTGGAAGATCTCTGAAGCGGCCTTGCACGAAGAATTTGAGCTAGATTGCCCGTGTATCTTTAATTATAGTAGATTGCATCATAGATTAAAAGTTAGAGTTTATCTCGTACACGGTGGGGATTATTCCCACGTTAGAAAAGTCCTTTGGACTATAAATATGTATCTATGGTTTATGGAATAAACAACAACCAACGTTCAACACAAACAAATCTCGGCGCATCGCCAACTCCTTCGTCTCGAGGGTTTCTCCGGTAAGCACCATGCTGCCTAGATCGCATCTTGCGATCTAGGCAGCACAAGCCTGCCCACGTTGTTCATGCGTTGCTCGTGCTGAAGCCTTTTTGATGGCGAGCAACGTAGTTATCTTAGATGTGTTAGGGTTAGCATTATTCTTCGTATCATATGCTTTCGTTATGCAACCCTTGCACATCTAGCCGCCCTTACACCTATCTCAGGTGTAGGGGCGGCACCCCGCTTGATCATAGTTTAGTAGATCTGATCCGTTACGGTTGCTCCTTGTTCCGCAAGGATTAGTTTAATATCCGCAATAGTTAGGCCCTACAAAGGGTTGGAGGATCCAGCGGCGTGTAGGGTGAAGTTTGCTAGCCCTAGAAAGGATGTTCCGGGGATCAACCTCGTGTTGGTTTTTAGGCCCCGTCTAGGATCGGCTTACGGTCACCGTGCGCGAGCGCGAGGCCCAATCGTGAGTAGGATGATCCGATTATGCGGTGAAAACCCTAAATCGTCGTAGATCTCATTAGCTTTATCTTGATTAAGCAGGACCACCATATATTCGGACACCTTGTACGAATCATGGGTGGATCGGCTCTTTGAGCCGATTCACAGGATAACCTGAGAGCCGATCGAGGCTCGTATTTAATGTTTACGTGTATGCCATGCAGGAAACTAAGCGAGGCATCATCCAACACCTTCCCGACCAGGTATAGGTCAGGTGGCACGCCCTTGCGATAGCATCGGACGTGTGACCAGGAGGCTTTGCGGGCCGTCGCTCTGAGGGACTGGGGCCAGCCGCAGCCCTAGTTGTTCCCGGCTCTACTGTGTTGCCCGTCTCTACCCGCCAGTGGGTTTCTGACGTCAACACTACTATGCTAAGACTCGGTGGTACGATGTGGCTTGGGATCAAAGGCACAAGAATTTGTCCTTGAAGTGACTTAAGTGGGATAAAGAAGCAAATATCAGGGTACCCACTCAAGTCGATTCATTTTAGTTGCAATTTTAATTATCATAACCAGAGACATCGCTCGCTGATCATGGCATGATTCTCAACCAAAAGTTAAACCACTAAGTCCGACACATGCTCAATGTTACCAAGTCACCCAAGACCCAAAGAGCAAGGACCGATACTTAGAACACAACGACATAAATATATGAATTTAGGATCATATCCAGCCCAATGGAATACCAATCCCAAGTTTACCACAAACAATTCCTACTCATGCTAATGACCAACAGTAATAATAGTAAACAAGCATTTAGAAACACGATGGTAGTGTCTCCAACACAAACATCACATCACACCCAAGCATGTCATATTCGAATAATAAAGTTGATACACCCTAAGGGCTGCTTGCCTTTATCACCCTGTCGAGTACGATGAATCGTCGTCCTCACAATTCACACCCTCCTCATCATCTATGGCAAGAAGAACAAAAAGATCCAAATAGAAGGCAAATAAGTCACTCATTCAACAATGGTTTTGTTCTCAGTACATAAATCAATGAAATTCCATGAGGATGGTTTCATGACGCACATGACATGATAATATAGAGCAATCAATTTGAGTTCATCACGAGCAAGCAAAAATCAAATGCGGTATCATAAGAATAGTCAAATGATCCATCGCATACATGCATTTTCAAGTATATGTACAACAGTGGAAAAACTATCATCACTGTATAGATGGGGTTACAATATGAGTACAGCAATTTGATTCACTCATTTTGGAGATTCCTATCTCAAGATATGGAATTTACAAGTATGCATATAATTACAAATACTACCTTTTAAGGCTCAAACTCTTCTCGGGTTTGTACAGGCATGATCATGCAGCAAAACTCACGCCACGGTGTAGATCTTTCAAAATTACGAATTTAGAAATTTGAATCACCCAAAACGGAGTTAGTATGAATTTTCTAAAAAATTTACAAGTTGCAAACATTTGAAAAAAAAAATTGGTTGACGGGATTGAGAAGAAGCAGTTCGTCTGCTCAACTCTGAACTTCGAAACAGATTCAGACAAAGACGATTTCGAGCGGTATAGGCAACGGAATCGAGTGCCGTTTGTTGCGTTTGAAAGCTGGGAACATAGGGCATCTACAGGAAGTTTCATATTAACAAAACACCGCTTGAAGAGATGCAAGCATGCATGAACAGCAGCACACACCGGGACGTGCAGGGCAACACGCCCAGCATGCCAGCATATACATGCATGGATGGCTACATACCACGAATTCGAGAGGGACAACAAACAATGGGGGTAGATATCTCACCATAAACCAATGCAAACTGGTCGGGAAAGGAAGAAGAGGCTTTGGTGGTCGATGGTCGTCGGTGGCAAGCTCATGGCGACGGCGACCGGTCACAACGGCAACCCGACGCTGGTGACCATCTGAAGCAACGAGCACATCAAAAGATGCACCATGGTACAGAGAATCTAAAGGACATGGCTGTTTTAGCAGAGGCTCACCGGAACTGTCAAAAAGGTCGCCGGAGTACGGTCGGAGTTGGAGAAGATGATGCCCGATCTCCTCGGTTACTGCGAGATGGAGGGGGAAAGAAGGTCACCGAGAAGAACCAAGCCAAGGGGTACAAAATGACATGAACAGGGCTCCAGAATCTTGCCTCGGGAAAACTTGCCGGCGTCAATGGCGTCGGGACGGCCTTCTCGATCTAGGGCTACAGGAGGTTGGGGAAGAGGGGAGAAGTGGGGCTGAGGCTCCAGGAAGGCTTATAAAGGTCAAGGGGATGGCCAAGATGGCCTAGGCGTCGATGAACGGCGAGCACGTCGCCGATCTCACTGCCCGGTCGTTGGCTGCCACGGGGAAGAAGACTGCAGGTCACACGTTTTCTGAAACTGAAAACTGTTTGCTGTTTTTCTGAAACTGCTCTCTGTTTTAAAATAGTTGGGCAACCAAATGAGCTCAGAAATTTCTGAAAATTTTACACAAGCAAGATATAACTATTTTTGGCATCCGGTAAAATTTTCAGCTCAAACGGAGTTGATTTGAATGGTTCACAAAATTGGGAACAGTGCAGCCAGAATTTGACAAAACCTGAAAACTGAAACCGTGACAGTTTTCTGAAACTGAAACTGCTATCTGCTTTAGTATAGATGGTATACCAAAGGAGCTCAGAATTTTTCGAATATTTTACACAAGCCAAATAAAGCTATTGTTGACATACTGTAGAATCTTTATATAAGACGGAGTTCATTTGAACTGCTTACAAAAATCGTGAACAGCACAGCCAGATTTTAACAAAACCTGAAAACTGAATTATAGCTTGCATTTTGAGTAAAACTCTAAGGCCATAAAATATTTTTGAACTCACTTATAGTTTGAAAACACTGGGTACAGAAATTCACAATTTCAAACCACCTTAGAAGGATGTGTAAACCTTTTATGAAGTTGCAAAATAGGAATTTGACAAAGGCAATATAAAAAAAAATAGCAATGAGTTACTATTATCTCATAACTTGTCATAGGATAACCTAGCAGCAGTAGGTGTTTTCCAAACATTAGAGAATTAAGTTTTAGAAATATTTAACATACTCACTAATATGAGGTGTAGTTTTCACATAACAAGGATAAGGAGCAAAGTTTGAACTTCTGTTTATTTTCATGACAAAGCAATGATGATGAGGATGCATGTTTATGATAAGCATGATGCATAAGAAGGTATATTAGACATGATTAAACCAACTTAAGTGGCTGGGTCACTACAGATGTCGTGATTTCTGGTGCACGTAGGGCAATCACCCCGCCTGAGAGGGGGTGCATGACACCATCTAGGCAAAACAAGCAGACCAACCTCACTTGAGCGTTCGTTGAAGGACCTGGGCCACACTGACATGCGTTTCTCATCTCTCATCCACTTGGACAACCCCGCTGGGTGAGACTCTTCCTGCAGCAGCACCAAGCACCGCTCGGTATAGTCGAAGATGACTTGCCTCGCCATTTGGCCACGGTCACGGAAACAGCCGGTCCACTCCATCATTGGTTCAAAGTCCGTGTCTCGAGAGTCCAAATCTTCCCATGCATCGATGTGGATGGTGAGAGACACAGGCTCCAAGAAACAGTCAGTGAACATGGTGAAGCAAACATATGTAACATAACTAATGAAGCCATTCCTCCGACTTAGTCCTCATGTCACACCAGATGTACTCCTCAGAGAATTCTTCTCACAAGCAAAAGATCGACACCTCCGAAGAGGACCCCAGTCGTATTAACGAAGGGGTAGAAGAAGTGGCAGAAGAGCGCCACCGAAGGCATGACACGTACAATGTCCTCACACAGATGACGGAAGACAACGACAGTCTAAGGATGTAGTTGCACCAGGTGGAGTGCATATGTGGCCACCCGTGGGAAATTCTATCAATGGGGCACCATCCCCGCCAATAGGAAGCAAATGAAGTGGTGGCATCAAGCTTGGTCAGGTGTTTCGCGAAGAAAGAGGTGGGCTGGAGCATGGTCTCCCCCTAGCTCATGCCCTTTGTGGGTCACGAATTTTGCACCTGCTTGAGCCTCTTCTCATATGTCATGTATGGAGTAAAGAACACTAGTGAAAGGAGCATCGTCAGCTCATTCTCCATCTCCTCTTCATAATCGGGGGCCTCCTTTCCCATCTGATTCACAGTAACCGCGGGCCTGTGGTTGGACGTTGTGGCTAGGAGTAAAAGGTGGCAAAGATGGGTGGGGGTGGGGAGGCGAAAGACGGTGGAAGAAGCGGCACGTAGAGAGAAGGAAGACGTGAATTAATTAGTTAGGCAGAGGATGGAGAAAAATGGGAAAAGGGGTGATGGTTGCATTCCTTTGGAGAACCCAGCTTTGGAAACCACGCCTCTCCCGATTCCTTCGGGCAGTTAATGTTGCAGTTGTCAGCCACAAGCTGGATAGTGTAGGTTCCCGAGAACGGAAACATCTCGCATGTAGTCATGCACAATGAAGGTGTGCCCAGTTCAGCAGTCCCCACCTTTTGGGCATAGCCCCGACAACAGCGATATTGCACTTACCATGGTTCGAGAGCTTCTATCATTTCGAAGGAAACCAGGGTTCCCTGTATCCACAAATTATAGGCCGTGGACCTCCGTCACTGAACTCGCCAAGGGCTAGATGGCATTGACCAATGTAGCCTTCTCCCCGAGAAGCCCTAGGCAGCTTGCGACAAGTCTCCCCAAGGCCCCTTTTCTGGGAAGGATTCATTAATAGGAACGTGCTCCCCCAAGCCCTAGGAAGGGATGCATCAACCGTAAGTCAGCCTTGACTCCTTTACACGCGGACCGGTTCCAAGAGGACGGGATAACACAACCTCATTTTTATGCAATCAGGTTCATTGTTATCACCACCGAGGCGCTCTCGTAAGCATACCAGTCCCCGTGATTAAAGTAGTTCTGACCCTAGAGAGAGATAGGGTTGTAGCCTAGGTATAACCGACATGACCTTATGTCTAGGTAGTGCAGAGGGACCCCTACAACCCTGACAAGACCAGAAAGGACGCACCCTAGGAACAAAAGGAAGCTGGACTCGAAGACCAAGGTTAGAAGGATAAGATAGTACAATGTCAATTCTTCAATCTTTTCCGCTTGGCACCAGTTTGCCAGCCTCTATGGTATCCCTTGAGCTATAAAAGTAGGACCATTGCCATAGAAGAGAGGGGAGGCTAAGGAGATCGGATCCGCAACACGTCAATCCACCCCGCTCGAAATCACCAAGTATGAGAGTCCAAGCTTCCTCCTTGCCTAGGAACCTCAGCAAGGAGGATCCTCCTAGTTCATCTATGTAATCGAGTTCATCTCTTGGGAAATATCAGGGAGGCAAGAACTAAGGCTCTTAGCATCAGGGTAGCCTAAACCTGGTTAAAATCTTTCGTGTGTTTGAAGGTTGAACCATATAGAGCTTACTTGCCTCCCCTCCGCCGAACAAATAAAGGAGGTAGCAATACAATTTGTGTCCTTATTCCCTCACACGACAATTTGAACTTTATAATCAAGGTGTTGGTATAGTCATAGTGCACCTATTTTGGGTACTAGCCCATGTAGGAAAATATTTCAAATTTGTTTTAAAAAAATAACATTTTTGGAAGAAAAAAAACTAGAAAATATGAGGGGCCTAGTCCAAAGTAGATAGTGAATATCTTTGCATATTTTGGCTATATATATTTCCTAGGGATCATGCCCTAATTTTTTTATAGAATTTTCAGAGTTATATAATATATGGTTCCTTTGTAAAGCTTCAAACTATAGGTTTTCTTAAAATAGAAGAATAAGATATTTTTGGAGGGTATTATTTTTGGTAAGTGATCAAATGCCAAAATTCGGAAGCTTGTCCATGGTTTGAGAATTTAGGAAATAGGGGAAAATGGAAATTCATAAATTGAGGAAATCAAATGATTTCATAAAATTTAAAGAGATCAAAACTAAGGGTATTACAGGAGGCGAGTGACCCTAACCCTTCAGCCATACCCACAAACGAGCGAACAAATTGGTTGGATTCGACTAGGGTCAAGAAGGGGCGGCGGCGCACAAATTCCCCGGCTTAATCGCAGGTTATTCCTATGATCATCCTCATCCATGTCCCAACTATCCTCCTCCCTCCTTCCTATCTCCTCCCCTCCAGCCTAGTTAGCGCTGGTTTCCCCATCCATCGCTCGCCGATGTGATCCCCATGTTGAGCAACTCCGTGAGGCCAATCTCCTCTCGCTTGCGCCTCATGGCGGATCCCTCGGCCCCCGCCTCTCCTATATGTCTTTGATGGAGTACCAACTAGAAACCTTATCCCCTAGAACCCTAAATCCCCTACTAGAATTTATTTGTTTTGTTTGATCTCTAATATGCAATTCACAAAGGAGTTAGTGTAGATTATGACATGTGCAACAACTGCAGTTCACTGCTTCTTACTATAAATCCCCAAAACTGAAGCGAAACTTACAACTAAATTTTTTATGTTATGTAATTATTTGTACCTGTGATAGAAGTTTTTTTTGCTATTGTGTATATTTTTTCGACCATTCTATACATGTCTTAGGACCAAAAAATTTATGAACAATGTTTGCATAATGTTTACTGCATAATAATTCTTATACATGCATATGTTGTGCTTTTTTCAGACAAGTAGAACAAAGTAGAAATACCAAGATTTACGATCATATATATAATTCCACACTTGATCATAATAATAAGATTTTCAAATTGGTACCTCGCAGGGATCACATGATCCAGTTCAGTGAACAACCAAACATCATAATTTCAATTTAGCCCAATTTTACATTCCTTGGGGATTTGATATTCTAGCACAATTCAAGTCCAAGCCCTCCAATAAACACAACCAAACATGTGATCCAATAAACACAACCTAAATGTGGTGATAAAATCAATACAATGGAAAAATAGCTGCCTTTTTTTTGTTATTCATATGTAAAAATGTAGTGACTGAAAAGTTGCCTAGCTAGGAAAAATGTACTAATATGTTTTTCTACTTTTATGAACTTTCTTAATCTTGAAATATTTGCACTTGAAAAGATTGCCTAACGGGGATATATGTTTGGAATGTGCAGGAATGGTTGGCCTAGACTTAAACAAATTGCCTGATGGGATTTGGTTGGGTGGTGACTATGCAAATGTTGAAGAAGGTGACCCATTAATCTGTACACAAGCTCCATTAGATAGTTGGCATAGAATTTTCACGTACAATTGAAATAATTACTCAAATGCTTTCCTTGTTGCTTAGGTTTGCGATGATAGGAACAAAAAAACATTTGGTCATGTTTTTTATACTAGTATCCTACAAAAGTGCCAGTTTTGTGTAGTTGCCTTCTTGTGCTTGTCAAAATGCATATATTTTAATGATAAAATCAATACAATAAATAAGTCTTCCGTATTTTTTATTTTATTTTTTAAAATGCAGTGTTCAAAAGGTGGCCTGGCAGGGAAAATGGAGTTGCCTCCTTTTGTCATACATTTTCCTACTCTCACAAACTTTCCCAATTTTGAAATACTTGTATGCAATTGTTTTGCTAATGGGGATATATATTTGCCTGGAATATGCAGGCCTAGACTTGAACAAATTTCCCGATGAGATATGGTGGGGCACTGATGATGCAAAAAATGAAGGTGACCCAATATTATGTACACAAATTCTGCTGGCTAGAGGACATAACATAGTTGATGGTGTAGGCGAGTCTTCAACATTGGCTGATCAAGTGCCTGTTGATGTTGTGCCAGAAGTGTTAGGGGAAAAAGTTAATGTTTTAGTTTCTAATGGTGGCACTATTTCTTCTGTTCCTGCTCCCAATTGTTATGGTCATTGCAAGGAGCCTACACCAATTACTGAGACTCGGGCGAGGCGTTGTACCCGCAAAAACAAAGAGGGGTACATCTTTGAGTCCCTTCCTGACCGCACTCGGCGTCGCAAGGTCTCCTCGGTTCCAAAGGATATGCCACCTACTGTGCTCAAGATCACGGAGGTGAAGCATATTGGAGTGGAAGAGTGCCTTGATGGCGTGTATTTCACACGTTCGTTGGGCAGCCCCAAGAGGAAGGTATGATGCGCACAGCAGCAAGTTTTCCCTCAGAAAGAAACCAAGGTTTATCGAACCAGGAGGAGCCAAGAAGCACGTTGAAGGTTGATGGCGGCGGGATGTAGTGCGGCGCAACACCGGAGATTCCGGCGCCAACGTGGAACCCGCACAACACAACCAAACTACTTTGCCCCAACGAAACAAGTGAGGTTGTCAATCTCACCGGCTTGCTGTAACAAAGGATTAACCATATTGTGTGGAAGATGATTGTTTGCAGAGAAAACAAGAGAAACAAGTATTGCAAGTAGATTGTATTTCAAGAAAGAGAATTGGACCGGGGTCCACAGCTCACTAGAGGTGTCTCTCCCATAAGACGAACAACATGTTGGGTGAACAAATTACAGCTTGGGCAATTGACAAATAAAGAGAGCATGACAATGCACATACATATCATGATGAGTATAGTGAGATTTAATTGGGCATTACGACAAAGTACATAGACCGCCATCCAACCGCATCTATGCCTAAAAAGTCCACCTTCAGAGTTATCGTCCGAACCCCTCCAGCATTAAGTTGCAAAGCAACGTACAATTGCATTAAGTATGGTGCGTAATGTAATCAACAACTACATCCTTAGACATAGCATCAATGTTTTATCCCTAGTGGCAACAAGACAACACAACCTTAGAACTTTCTCGTCACTATCCTGTGTGTCAATGCAGCATGAACCCACTATCGAGCATAAGTACTCCCTCTTGGAGTTAAAAGCATCTACTTGGCCGAGCATCTACTAATAACGGAGAGCATGCAAGATCATAAACAACACATAAGCATAACTTTGATAATCAACATAACAAGTATTCTCTATTCATCGGATCCCAACAAACGCAACATATAGAATTACATATAGATGATCTTGATCATGATAGGCAGCTCACAAGATCCGACAATGATAGCACAATGGGGAGAAGACAACCATCTAGCTACTGCTATGGACCCATAGTCCAGGGGTAGACTACTCACTCATCACTCCGGAGGCGACCATGGCGGTGTAGAGTCCTCCGGGAGATGATTCCCCTCTCCGGCAGGGTGCCGGAGGCGATCTCCAGGATCCCCCGAGATGGGATCGGCGGCGACGGCGTCTCGCAATGTTTTCCGTATCGTGGCTCTCGGCATCGGGGGTTTCGTCACGGAGGCTATTTGTAGGCGGAAGGGCAAGTCAAGAGGCGGCACGGGGGCCCAAACCACAGGCCGGCGCGGCCAGGGGTGGGGCCGCGCCGCCCTAGGGTTTGGCCACCCTGTGGCCCCCCTTCGTCTCTCCTTCGGACTTCTGGAAGCTTCGTGAGAAAATAGGCCTCTGAGCTTTTATTTCGTCCAATTCCGAGAATATTTCTTTACTAGGATTTCTGAAACCAAAAACAGCAGAAAACAAGAATCGGCACTTCGGCATCTTGTTAATAGGTTAGTTCCAGAAAATGCACGAATATGACATAAAGTGTGCATAAAACATGTAGATAACATCAATAATGTGGCATGGAACACAAGAAATTATCGATACGTTGGAGACGTATCAGCATCCCCAAGCTTAGTTCTGCTCGTCCCGAGCAGGTAAAACGATAACAAAGATAATTTCGGGAGTGACATGCCATCATAAACTTGATCATACTATTTGTAAAGCATATGTAGAGAATGCAGCGATCAAAACAATGTGTATGACATGAGTAAACAAGTGAATCATAAGGCAAAGACTTTTCATGAATAGCACTTCAAGACAAGCATCAATAAGTCTTGCATAAGAGTTAACTCATAAAGCAATAATTCGAAGTAAAGGTATTGAAGCAACACAAAAGAAGATTAAGTTTCAGCAGCTTGCTTTCAACTTGTAACATGTATATCTCATGGATATTGTCAACATAGAGTAATATAATAAGTGCAATAAGCAAGTATGTAAGAATCAATGCACAGTTCACACAAGTGTTTGCTTCTTGAGGTGGAGAGAAATAGGTGAACTGACTCAACATTGAAAGTAAAGGAATGGTCCTCATAGAGGAAAAGCATCGATTGCTATATTTGTGCTAGAGCTTTGATTTTGAAAACATGAAACAATTTTGTCAACGGTAGTAATAAAGCATATGCATCATGTAAATTATATCTTATAAGTTGCAAGCCTCATGCATAGTGTACTAATAGTGCTCGCACCTTGTCCTAATTAGCTTGGACTACCTGGATTATCACCGCAATACATATGCTTTAACCAAGTATCACAAAGGGGTACCTCTATGCCGCCTCGTACAAAGGTCTAAGGAGAAAGCTCGCATTTGGATTTCTCGCTTTTGATTATTCTCAACTTAGACATCCATACCGGGACAACATAGACAACGAGATAATGGACTCCTCTTTTAATGCTTTAAGCATTCAACAACAATTAATTCTTTTCTCATTAGAGATTTGAGGATGTTTGTCCAAAACTGAAACTTCCACCATGGAACATGGCTTTAGTTAGCGGCCCAATGTTCTTCTCTCACAATATGCATGCTCAAACCATTCAACTCAGTGTAGATCGCCCTTACTTCATACAAGACGAACATGCATAGCAACTCACATGAAATTCAACAAAGAGTTGATGGCGTTCCCCAGTAAACATGGTTATCGCACAACAAGCAACTTAATAAGAGATAAAGTGCATAATTACATATTCAATACCACAATAGTTTTTAAGCTATTTGTCCCATGAGCTATATATTGCAAAGGTGAATGATGGAATTTTAAAGGTAGCACTCAAGCAATTTACTTTGGAATGGCTGGAAAATACCATGTAGTAGGTAGGTATGGTGGACACAAATGGCATAGTGGTTGGCTCAAGTATTTTGGATGCATGAGAAATATTCCCTCTCGATACAAGGTTTAGGCTAGCAAGGTTATTTGAGGCAAACACAAGGATGAACGGTACAGCAAAACTCACATAAAAGACATATTGAAAGCATTATAATACTCTATACCGTCTTCCTTGTTGTTCAAACTCAAAACTAGAAATTATCTAGACCTTAGAGAAACCAAATATGCAAACCAAATTTTAGCATGCTCTATGTATTTCTTCATTAATGGGTGCAAAGCATATGATGCAAGAGCTTAAACATGAGCACAACAATTGCCAAGTATCACATTACCCAAAACATTTATAGCAATTACTACATGTATCATTTTCCAATTCCAACCATATAACAATTTAACGAAGGAGAAACTTCGCCATGAATACTATAAGTAGAAACCAAGGACATATTTGTCCATATGCTACAGCGGAGTGTGTATCTCTCCCATAAAGTGAATGCTAGGATCCATTTTATTCAAACAAAACAAAAACAAAAACAAAACGACGCTCCAAGAAAAAGCACATAAGATGTGGCCGAATAAAAATGTAGTTTCAGGGGAGGAACCCGATAATTTGTTGATGAAGAAGGGGATGCCTTGGGCATCCCCAAGCTTAGACGCTTGAGTCTTCTTGATATATGCTGGGGTGAACCACCGGGTGCATCCCCAAGCTTAGAGCTTTCACTCTCCTTGATCATGTTGCATCATACTCCTCTCTTGATCCTTGAAAACTTCCTCCACACCAAACTCGAAACAACTCATTAGAGGGTTAGTGCACAATATAAATTGACATATTCAGAGGTGACACACTCATTCTTAACACTTATGGACATTGCATAATGCTACTGGACATTAGTGGATCAAAGAAATTCATCCAACATAGCGAAAGAGGCAATGCGAAATAAAAGGCAGAATCTGTCAAAACAGAACAGTTCGTATTGACGAATTTTAAAATGGCACCAGACTTGCTCAAATGAAAATGCTCAAATTGAATGAAAGTTGCGTACATATCTGAGGATCATGCACGTAAATTGGCATAATTTTCTGAGCTTCCTGCAGGGCAGTGGGCTCAGATTCGTGACAGCAAAGAAATCTGGAACTGCGCAGTAATCCAAATCTAGTACTTACTTTTCTATCAACGGCTTAACTTGGCACAACAAAACTCAAAACTAAGATAAGGAGAGGTTGCTACAGTAGTAAACAACTTCCAAGACACAAAATAAAAACAAAGTACTGTAGGTAAAAACATGGGTTGTCTCCCATAAGCGCTTTTTAACGCCTTTCAGCCTAGGCGCAGAAAGTGTGTATCAAGTATTATCGAAGGGTGGTGCATTCTCAGCGAGGTGTGGAGTTTTCTCAACTAGGCATATTATATTAGATACATAAGTTTTAGCATCTCCCTTTTCATTAGTCTTAGGTGTGCTACTCCCATCAAACAAATTTTCTGGAACAAGCCAAGCATAATTATTTTCTAGTGCATCATTCATAGCTAGGAGCTTGCATGGTATTGGTGCTTTGATCTCCTCTCCATCATCAATATTATTAGTGTATCTTATTCTATCCATATCCATCTTTTCAAAGAGACTAGCAAAATTAGTAGGAGAACCAAGCATATTGAATTTAGCAAACACCTTTCTAGCTTCTCTTGCTAGACCACCAAATTCTCTAAGAAGGGTTTCTAAAACAAAATCTTTCTTTTCCCCTTCTTCCATATCACCAAGTGTGAAAAACATGTGTTGGATTATAGGATTAAGATTAACAAATTTAGTTTCCAACAAGCGAACTAAATGCGCAAGCAGCAATTTCATAAGTAGGCGCAAGATCTATCAAGTGTCTATCTTCAAAATTTTCAATGGTACTAACATGGTTGAAGAATTCTTCTATATTATTTCTCCCAACTATAGACCCATGTCCTACCGGTATGTTCTTTGTAGTAAAATTAAAAGGAAACATGATGAAATAAGTAAAGTGAATGCAGGTAAACTAATTTTTTTGTGTTTTTGATATAGCAAACAAGATAGCAAATAAAGTAAAACTAGCAACTAATTTTTTTTGTGTTTTGATATAAGTGCAGCAAACAAAGTAGTAAATAAAATAAAGCAAGACAAAAACAAAGTAAAGAGATTGAGAAGTGGAGACTCCCTTGCAGCGTGTCTTGATCTCCCCGCAACGGCGCCGTAAAAGAGCTTGATGGCGTGTATTTCACACGTTCGTTGGGCAACCCCAAGAGGAAGGTATGATGCGCACAAGCAGCAAGTTTTCCCTCGAAAAGAAACCAAGGTTTATCGAACCAGGAGGAGCCAAGAAGCACGTTGAAGGTTGATGGCGGCGGGATGTAGTGCGGCGCAACACCGAGATTCCGGCGCCAACGTGGAACCCGCACAACACAACCAAACTACTTTGCCCCAACGAAACAAGTTGAGGTTGTCAATCTCACCGGCTTGCCGTAACAAAGGATTAACCGTATTGTGTGGAAGATGATTGTTTGCAGAGAAAACAAGTAGAAACAAGTATTGCAGTAGATTGTATTTCAAGAAAGAGAATTGGACCGGGGTCCACAGTTCACTAGAGGTGTCTCTCCCATAAGACGAACAACATGTTGGGTGAACAAATTACAGCTTGGGCAATTGACAAATAAAGAGAGCATGACAATGCACATACATATCATGATGAGTATAGTGAGATTTAATTGGGCATTACGACAAAGTACATAGACCGCCATCCAACCGCATCTATGCCTAAAAAGTCCACCTTCAGGTTATCGTCCGAACCCCTCCAAGCATTAAGTTGCAAAGCAACAGACAATTGCATTAAGTATGGTGCGTAATGTAATCAACAACTACATCCTTAGACATAGCATCAATATTTTATCCCTAGTGGCAACAAGCACAACACAACCTTAGAACTTTCGTCACTCGTCCCGTGTGTCAATGCAGGCATGAACCCACTATCGAGCATAAGTACTCCCTCTTGGAGTTAAAAGCATCTACTTGGCCAGAGCATCTACTAATAACGGAGAGCATGCAAGATCATAAACAACACATAAGCATAACTTTGATAATCAACATAACAAGTATTCTCTATTCATCGGATCCCAACAAACGCAACATATAGAATTACATATAGATGATCTTGATCATGATAGGCAGCTCACAAGATCCGACAATGATAGCACAATGGGGAGAAGACAACCATCTAGCTACCGCTATGGACCCATAGTCCAGGGGTAGACTACTCACTCATCACTCCGGAGGCGACCATGGCGGTGTAGAGTCCTCCGGGAGATGATTCCCTCTCCGGCAGGGTGCCGGAGGCGATCTCCAGGATCCCCCGAGATGGGATCGGCGGCGACGGCGTCTCGCAATGTTTTCCGTATCGTGGCTCTCGTGCACCGGGGGTTTCGTCACGGAGGCTATTTGTAGGCGGAAGGGCAAGTCAAGAGGCGGCACAGGGGCCCAAACCACAGGCCGGCGCGGCCGGGGGTGGGGCCGCGCCGCCCTAGGGTTTGGCCACCCCGTGGCCCCTCTTCGTCTCTCCTTCGGACTTCGGGAAGCTTCGTGAGAAAATAGGCCTCCGAGCTTTTATTTCGTCCAATTCCGAGAATATTTCTTTACTAGGATTTCTGAAACCAAAAACAGCAGAAAACAAAGAATCGGCACTTCGGCATCTTGTTAATAGGTTAGTTCCAGAAAATGCACGAATATGACATAAAGTGTGCATAAAACATGTAGATAACATCAATAATGTGGCATGGAACACAAGAAATTATCGATACGTTGGAGACGTATCATGCCTCATCAACACAGAAGGACTCACTGAGGAGCATATTCACCAAGATCGCTAGAACTAGTTGTGTTTTTGTCAGTTGGAGTCTTTCTTTTACTTATCTCGAATTTATCTAGATGAATTATGCGAACTGTGTGTGAACCCGTGAGACATGTGGCTTCTTATCCGAAAGGAAACAAATGTACATCTACAATAATAAGTTGGGGGGTTTTGATTTGGATTTTATTGACGGTTTTTTCCTCTCTGTTGCAGCCACTTTACTTTTATTTCTTTGAAAGCTTTGGTATTGTCATTAAAAATCCGGTTCTAGATTTAGCAAAATTGTTGTGCCTAATGTTTATGGTCCTTGTTAGAGCATTGCTCTTTAGAGATTTGTGGTGTAGCTGTTTGATGTGTGAAGGGGATGCGGGAAACCTTTATCGCTAGGTCAGCTAGACTCCGAGAGAATACTTGGGTGGCATGGTAGCCCCAAGGGCCGGCCTCTAGGAGACGAAAAAATCTAGGAAACCTCCGACTTAAAGGGAATACCCACTCTAGCATGTCTCCTGGTTAAACCCACACAAAAGTAAGCTAAGTAAACTACCTTCCTAGGTCCGACCATCTACCATATTTTGGGATAGGATACCCTTTCACCAATAAGGCACCAGATCAGTGGGTGGGTTTTCTTTTGGGCATTTCTAGCGAACCGACATCTGGTTGACACGAATATCCGTTTGGGCCCGATGCATTTTTTTCCGTCTTTGATTTTTATTCTTTTTAGCTTAAATTACTCATAGGTGTAGTAAATAATAATCTTGACATAAAATAATTAAGTTCTTTATTGAACTAAAATGAATGAAAATGTTTATATACAATTAAAATTCATAATTAAACATCTAAAATTCAACTAAATGACTACTTCGTGTGCCCTATCAATGCCTCTCAACAATATTCGCTTGGAGATGAGCGGATATGTGGCTATCTTGGATCTAAGTGTGCCTGTATCTCAATGTGCTCGTGGATGATGGAGGCCACTGCAACCATGAGCCCTGAAGAGGCATCCAAGTCATCTTTCGACGAGCTATCGCGGATGTCTTTGACAAAGAAGTCTATCAACTCCCTGGTGCTCATCTGCGGGGGTAATAATTATGGGTCAATGGCATGACTATTTGAAGAAAACAGACAAAGATGGTCCATGATTTCTTACCGGAAAATTGACCGAACATGTCATGGGCGTCGTGACAAGCGGCATTTTCGATCGAGATGTCGGTGGGGCAGGTGCTACAGCTAGGCCTGCAAGGACACTCAACACCACCACCAGAAAATGTCCTCCAAAAATGTGTGGGCTGGACTAAAATGTGTCACCAATGGCAAGAGCGGTAGGGCCAGCGATGTACCAGCTCCAGGGTTGCAAAGGGGAGGGGAGGGATGCGAATGGGAGAAGTGGGTTTGCTCTCCCTGGCAGGCTGGCCGAGGGTCGAGTAGAGGAGGATCAACTTTGACAAGTAGATTCTTAGATCTTCTAGTGATAATTTTCACTATTTGTTCTTTTGTCTTGGACACCTTTGTATGGACCACAAGATGCCATTACTAGGAAAAAGTTTACCCACGGGTAACTATTCATGATGCGCCGCAAGTACTTTTTTCAAGAAAAATGAAACCCTAGATCTAGATCTAACATGGAAGTTTTACGATTAGCCCCCGTGCGGGTGGAATTTTTCCATAAGGTCCTCAATGCCGTCGGGAGGTACGAAGCTTGAGCTAGCGACGCTGGCGTCCATGGCAAGGGCGGAGCTGGCCATGGCCGGTCGAGGATGAGCAACAGGGGCGGTGCAGGTTGCCAGTGTCGCTGTCAGGGGCGGAGCAGGTCGCCGACGTCCATGACAGGGTCAGAGTAGGGCGTGGTTGGTTAGAAGAGGACGAGCAGCTGGGGCAGAGCAAAGCATCTGCGTCCTTGGAAAGCGCGAAGGAGCAGGGCGTCCATGGCAGGGGTGAGCCGCCGCGGCGGAGGAAGGCGCCAGAGAAGGCAGTGGTGTACTGGTGTTTCCCTTTGGTGGAGAAGGGGAAAGAAGGACAAGGAAAAGTGAGATGTGTGGAAAGGAGGCTATCCTATCATGCTCATATAGTCGGGCAAAGTTAGCCGTGGCGCACCACTAGTACAGGTGTGCCACAACTAAAACCATTTTTTGAGTGAAATCTAGAAGCCTAGAAAACAATATTTTCCTTTTTTATTTTAAAATTTCTAAAAAATCAGATGTAACTTTTTATATATAATTTTTTTTCATGCGACGTCGTACACAAAATCCAGAGCCGTTTTACTAAACAAGGCGCCATTCTGCAAAATTTGTAGAAATTTATGTTTCTTGTTTTTCCTAACAACTAGACGACATAATACGTGGACATCTCAAAGAATTTTAAATTTTAATGTCTCCATCATTTTCTTTTATGTTTTAAAATTGGAAAGGCGATCCACGGGAAAGGGGGAGGGGGACAAACCATGGGTCCTGGTGCGCAACAGGTAGGTGACCCAAATTTAAAAAAAAAAAATCAAATTTCCTCTCTTAGCCATGGCGCACCAAATATACCCGTGACACATCTGTAAGTGGTGCGTCACGGCTAAGACGAACCAGACCGGTTAGTCTAGCCCAAGAATACCTGTGACACACCATTTCTAACGGTGCGTCAAGGGTAAGTTAATATATATGATGCAACATTTTTGAAAACCCGTGACACACCATAATTTCAGTGCGCCATGGGTAAGCCTATTACGTGTAGCTGTTTTCCTAGTAGCGTGTTCAGAAGCTGAAGCGAGAAGCACAAGTAACGATGAAGAATGCAATGGAGCTGTCAAGGAAAGGAATGCACAGCCGATTCGCCAGTCATCCTCTATCCACACGATCGAATGGCCTTAGCTGATGCTATGGTTATGCATCTTTTTTTTTTGACAAGGAGAGCTCCGAAGGGTCTGTAAGCTTTATATTAAAGCACGAGGTGTACAATATTATGGAGGACCCCATAAGAAAAAGAAAATAACACATGGATTCCCATTTTATGTGGAGAAGACTCCACTGAAAGATTTGAGAAGCAATCAGGTCTCTCCCTATCTCCGCTGCCGAGCCGAAGGTCAGGTGCACCGCCACCAAGCACCACCGCGGGGACGGAACCACTTGCTTCGATGCGTACATTGGATGCATCTCTTGTTAAAAAGTGTCTTTTGTTGTTCCCTTGGGACGGTTGGTGAAACTTTTAGTCTAGTGCTGATTTTTTATCCCATAGTGGATAGTGGATGCCCCAATCTGCGGGTTTTCTATCCATGCTAGAGCACTTTTTTCTTTATGGCTCCTTCGATTAATAAAATAGGAAAAGTGTAAGAATAGGAAAAAAAATAGGATTCATATATCATGCCTACTTAAATTTCATGAAAGATGAAGTTTGTTTGATTGTAACAAAGAAATTCTAATGCTTATACACTGTAAGATTTGCACTACAAGATTTCTATTGAATTATTTTTTATGTGATATGTTCGTGTGAATCAAACTATTTATGTAGAAAATTTTCCATAGAATCCAGGTCTTAAACAATTCCTCCGTAAATCCTATGAATCAAAGAAGCCCGTACTCCCCTTCTTTGTGTCTTCTAAAAATGCCTGTATAAGATGTTGTTATTTCGTTGTGCAAGTAATGATAAGGGGAGTAGCCCGTACATGAAAACGAAAGTCTTCTAAAAAAAGTTCCAATCTGCGACACTATTTCCGTGTTTCGATCTGTTGCTACACCACAAACTTTGTACACGTTTCGCAAGGAGTTCCGAATTTCTTTCGAGCTGGAGTACATAGACAGTCGAGCGCCAACTAATTTGCATCACGACCCTACGTCCAGCACCACCTCCGGTGGCCGTTCAGGCGGAAGGATCACGCTGCACCGGCAGATCGGGCACGTCGCGTGCGAGCGCAGCCACTGGTCGATGCACTCGGTGTGGAACACGTGAAGGCACAGCGGCATCCGTCGCACAGAGTCCCCCTTCTCCACCTCGCCGAGGCACACCGCGCACTCAGCGGCGGCGCCCTCTTCCGGGTGCTCGTAGGCGTAGCTCGGGACGCGGTTCGCGGCCAGAGCGGCCCGAAGCTCGTCACGCGACATCACCGTCAGCTCGGGGTGGCGGAGCTCCTCGTGCGAGGACTCGCGGCCGTGCTGCTGACGACGACGATCGCGCTCCTCCGTGGACGCTTCCGTGGGCGCCAGCCACCGGGGCCAGGGCGGCCGCTTGAGCTCCGCATAGAAGCTGCAGCATAGGAGGAAGGTGAGGGTGGTGCAGAACGCGGCGAAGGCGGCGAACAGGATGGCGTGGCCGGAGTAGGGCCGCTTGACGAGGTGCATCACGGCCACCGGCGCGGTGACGAACCCGCCGGCGAAGATGGCGTGCGCGCATATGAAGTCGCTGCACCAGTGGTAGCAGGAGGTGCGCCTCCCTGGACGAGGCATGCGCCGCCGCCTAGTACGGACCGCTCTCCGCTTAATTCAACTCTGGGTTTGCTTTAGAGTTGAGCTGATTGACTAATTTAGGCACACGGAAAATTGTTTAGCCGCCAGAATCAAGATAAATTGCAACCGAGCTGCTTCGACAACTCAGTGGCCGTCACTGTACTATGCGCGGCACATAGCTGGGAGATGCAAACGATGAACTTGCGAGCCTTAGCTGGATCGTAAAGCTGTCCTTATAGTTGTTTTTTGTGCGTATTGTAATGGCGCTCAACAAGCGTGCGGGAGCGACATATCGTCTGAAGGCGATCGCCAGTGGGCCGGTCCATCAGTTCATTCATTCGCTGAAAATAAATAGTATCATCTTTCTCTGGGGAAGACTTGGGTAGGATCAGGTCTTAGATAGGATCTATGAGATCAATTTTTTTGCAAAGACAAAACATGTTGAAAAAATCTGAAAAAAATCACAACACACATCTATGTTATATATGCAACGCCAAAAATTTGCAACTTCAAATTCAACATACATTTGGAGAGACAAAAAAGATAAATCTGAGTGTGAATAGTGTGAAATACTACTCAAGCAGATCTGATACTATTCACAATAGAATTTGTCTTTTTTGTTTCTCCAAGTGTAGATCAGATTTTAGGCTGAAATTTCTTGGAGTTGTAGATACAACCTATATGCATGTTGTTTATTATTTTCAGATTTTTTCGCCTGTTCAAACTATATTTTTTCTGGGTTGATCCTATGATCCTACCTAATGGAGAGATCCTATACAAGTCTCTCCCATCTTTCTCTTGTACACCATCCTATAACCCAGTGGTTGCAGCTCGAGCACGCCGCTTCCTCCACGAGGGCTCTCGTTCCTCTCGTTGAAAGGTGGCGGCGGCCGAGCTCTCCACAACGGATGGCAGCGCGACCAAGCTCTCTACAACAGGCTACGGGCAATCTTAGATCGCCATGTTAATTGTGGAATCGTTTGGGTGGAACGGTGTAACCCTCTGGGTTACCAGGTACATGTTTATATTAGCGAGAATAACCCCTCGCAGGCAGTGGCGGAGCCAGGATTTTTAAGTTGGGTATGCAAAGTTAGATTTTATTTTACAACACACAATAGAAGACATGAAAGTTTACGATGATGTTAACGAAAACTGCAAATTATTTTGGCTACTGTTAGCGCCTTAGTTTTCCTACATAAACAACTGTAATAAAATTTTAATTTAGCTATCTCAAATTCAGCATGGACATGGACCGTGAGTGTCACTACCTAACCAGATCAACCAATGAGCCAAAGCAAACTGTTGGTGAAATTCGACTGATATTCTGCACAAGCTAATAACACATTAAGGATTACATTATAGTCTTAAGTGACAATGAGGGAAAGTTAGAAATTCAGAAGTCCCATGACAGGGTAGGGTAGCATTGTTGTTCGGACGGCTATGCGTTGTTGAAGTATTTTTGAGCGACCTGTTGCAGGTAGTGGTAGACGTGCATCGGAACAACACGAGAACTAGTAGCAAGTCGAAGTGATTTTGTTCACCCAGGTTGGAAAGATAGAACTCAGCTGGATGCTGGAGGCTGCTCGTTTTGATTTTTGTCTAGCTCTATACACGTAGAAAAGAGCGTACCATGTACATACGTATATATCACTACGTCAGGTGCTAGAATTGCCGGCACTTCTCAAATGTGCCTGTATTTGTATTATTTGCCGGCATTTTTTTGGGTATGTGCCAGTAATTGGCAGAGATTTCTCGGCATTTTTCAAAATGTGTCGGTAATACCTATTTTTATCGGCACTTTATCGAGTGCCTCCAGTTGTTTTCGTGGCAAATCTTTAAAAGTGCCGACAATGCTCACTATTACCGGCACTTTATTGATATACCTCCGGTTGTTTTCGTGGCAAATCTTCAAAAGTGCCGGCAATGCTCAGTATTACCGGCACTTTATTGGTATGCCTCCAGTTGTTTTAGTGGCATATCTTCAAATGTGCCGGCAATGCTTAGTATTACTGACACTTTTTCGATATGCCTCCAGTTTCTTTAGTGGCATTTCTCCATTAGTGCCGGCAATGCTCATTACAGGCATATAGGTAAGTGCCAGCAATTTCTTTCGCTGGCATTTCTTAAAAAGTGCCGGCAATGCACAATTCTTTCCATGTAATACATGCATCACAGGCATAACAGTAAGATGCATCACAGGCATAACGGTAAGATGCATCACAGGCATAGCAGAAAGATGCATAACAGTAAGATGCATCACATGCATTACATACAAAAGCCACAGATACCTAATTATATACATATTACAGCCCACTGGTAGGCATCAAAAGCAGTTCCTCACTTACTTCAGCACTTAGTTAACTAACAGTCCATAACTTCAGCAACTTAGACAACTAATAGTCCATAACTTCAGCACTTAGATAACTAAAAGTTCTTAGATAACTAACTCGATGACTCAGGGAAGTTGAGCACTTACTCTGATGACTCAGATGCATCAGACATCTCAGAATCAGAGTCATCAGGTACACTATGGATCATCAGACCAAGCTTACCTTTCATGTCAACGAAGAATTCAAAGATGCAGATGACTCCTTCTTTGATCTCATAAGTCTTCATAGCCTTTGACCATCCAGTTGCTATGATTGCATTCTTGGCCTTTTCCTTTGCCATCTTCATGGTCACATTAAAGCATGCATCGCTGTTCTGTGTACTCTAGAGCAACAGTAACAGCATTGCCTGGAGCATGGTCAATGAACCTTTTCAGGTACTTGCCAGTGAACTTCTTTCCAATATCCTGTCAACCATTCAATGTATACAATCAGTTCCAATCAGCAGCAGTAATGGCATTGTCGTAGTAAGGATTAAGGAAGGTTAGGTTTTGTATTTTTACCAGCTTGCATTTATTTTTTATCACTGCTGATTTGGTAATCCTGTAGACATAGTACTCAAATTCCTCCGTTGGAAAGTGGTTGCAGTGCTCATTAAGGAAATTAACTTGAACTTTTGTCAAGTACATGTCATTTCCAAACATGCAGTGCTCATCAAAATCATGCCTCCCACTTACCAGTGGCCCTAGTTGTAACAAAGAGATATGTCATTGTTAAGTAATGGAAGCCTACATTAGTAAAAATAAATAAATAACCACATTGATGTTAACCAACATTGATGTTAACCCACATTAGGCTAGAGATGATGTTAACCAACAGGAGGAAGAAGGAATCAAATGCATGTTCATACCTCTGAAGACCCCAAAGGAATGACAGTCACATTCAGACATGTCACATTCAGACATGGCAGCATCTGAGCTTGAATAACTGGAGTACAAGCTTGGATCAGTGTCAATTTCAATTTGATTGTCTTTTGTGGATCCCATCTAGAAGGTTGAAGTTATAATATTAATAGACAAATCAAATTAATATCAAAACAATATGAAGACAGACAGACAGTAATGCATTTTAACTGGAACTCAACAACTAAATCCAAACAATATGAAGACAGACAAACAGTAATGCATTTTAACTGAAGATAGTAGAGCATTTTAACTGAAGACAGTAGAGCAACTATATGGTTGGGCTTCATTTGCATGAACTATTTTCTAAGGCTAGGAGCTAAACCAACCAGACAATAGGAGGAACTGATCCAGACATATGCTTTTATACTTATTGTCCTATGCTACTGCTTATGTATCTGCATATCTGTATAAAACCATAACCAGACATTATCACCAGACAATTGGTAAATAGAGACACTAGGACTGACGATAAGAGACAACAATCAGATGGTAACTACAGTTTCTATTGCCTTGTAACTCATCCAACAAAAGCAATTGCCATGTAAAACAAGTCATTGTCACCAAGCACAAAACAAATTTATCTCTTGGGTTTCATTTGTTTGAATAGCCAAAAAGACTTGACAGTTGACAGTAGCCAAAAAGACCACCAGCACCAGCACCACTGGATGCACAAGCCAGTACATGCAATCAATGCAAAATGACAGAAATGCTCCTCATCAACCACTAAGACCAGTAAATGCACAGCCCAACAAAACTCAATCATCTGAACTTCAATTGTTCATCTTTTTAGAAGCTTTACACACATGATTTGCCTATTTTAAGCCTAATTAGCAAGGTCCAGGAAAATTAAAATCAATTAGTCACAAATCGTACTACAGTACAGTCAAGCACTCAAGCCCAAGGGTCGTCTCCACCATCTCCATCCCCAACAACAGACCATCCCTGATTTGAACACCAACAACAGAAGCCTAAACGATTAATGGTTTCACAGGCGGATCTAGACGAGGAATGGTTGACAAGATTTTGGGGATGGGGATCAAGGATTATGGAATGGGGATCAAGATCTTGGAATGGGGATCAAGGATCAAGATTTGGAATGGAGTGTCCAAGATTTGGTTGTACCTTTCCTCGCCGGCGTTGCCTCCGACGTGTTCGCCGGCGTTGCCTCCGACGTGTTCGCGGGCGTGGTCTCCTCCTTCCGGCTCCTCAGCTCCGTCTCCTCAGCTCCGGCTTCTCAGTGGAAAACCCTAGCTAGTGGGGGAAATGAAACCTAGATCGTGTCCGGGCGGAGAGGAAGAGGCACTTTATGCACTTCTTATTTTGCGAAAAAAACCCTGCGTGCTTTATCACTTAAACACTTTCGTCCTCCCACGTCGACGTTCATTTTGCAAAAAAGCCATTCGTGCTTTCTCACTTAAACACTTTCGTCCTCCCACCGCGGCGTTCCAGTTAAATAACGCTCTCATCCATTCGTGCTCTCCTTTCGACAGAAGAAAAAACCCTAGCTTTCTGTTGACACTGATTTTGGCTTATAATTTAAGAATAAGCCAATTGTTATTAGTATGATAAAAATAGATAAAAGTGTACTTAAAGCCCAGTTCTAATAATCTAAAATCAATTATAGGATACATGGCTTTTCGTGCGCTTGCATTGTCGCTGGCACATGCGGTCTAATATTGACCAAAATCATTGCCATCACCGGTAGCGCTAAATTTCCAAAGTTATTTGACCGCATGATAAATGTTGGCGTGGTTCCGGCAACCCTATAAAATACGGTCATCTTGTATTAAATTAAGCAGCGAAATATGTAGGAATATACTAAGCAATATAGAAATCAATCATGTGTATATTGAGGTGATCAAATTGCTACCAAGCCAAGCCCATTAGCAAAATGGCTACGTGCATGCATATGGTGCATATGGCTATAGGATGAAGGCTTACACACTAGATTGGGGCCCGGATCTTAATTAGCATACAAGTGCATCAGTGGCCAAATCCATACGATCGATTAATTCACAACCAGAGCTAATCAGCTCAGGCCTAAAACGGGATATGCATTAGCTCACGTTGAATAATCGGTCATACACGGTGATTCAAATGGCTGGAGTTGCCGGGTCAGATATCTCCAGCATACCCACGATTGGCATGACGCCCACGCATCAGCCGATTGCTCCCACGATATGCAGAACGTGTGCGATATGCACGTCTCTGGAAACTTCCCTCGTCAGCTGCCTATAAAAGGATCAGCAAACAACGCTCCCAGGCGGCGCACGCTCCTCCCCCGTCACTGATCGCTGCCCAGGCCATGTATCGCTGATAACCCATCGCTCCGTTCCAGTCCATCGCTGGCACACGCTCGCCCATTGCTGCTGCCGAAATCCACCCGCGCCTGTGATGCTTGCCTACCATAGCTTGCTCACGCGCGTCCACAAATGCGCTGCCGCCATCGACTACATAGGCCGCCGGGCTGCTCGTCGCCGAAACACGTCGCTGGCCGTTCGTCGCTGTATCGCTCGCCTCCGGCCGCTCGACATACGCCCTACCAAAGGTGTTGTTGTCTAGTTGCCGCGGTATAGCATCAGTACGGACGTTGCCGGTTTGTCCAATCATCTTCAACACCAAGGTGAGAAAAAGAGGTAAAATCGGCAGCTCTCTCCTGTCTCATGATGATGATGCTCTCTTACACATATTATATGCACTAGATTGCACCAATTAATCTACTCTTGGTTTGGTCTAATGGCGATTTCGATCCCATGATGATACAAATCAAGACAATAAACCAAATCCTACATTTGGTCTCATAGTGATCTTTGATCCTATGTTGATACAAATTAGGTGCATATAATAATTAAAAACCTTCAAAAATAGAACTAAAGTTCATATCTTGTTTGGTCTCATGATGATCTTTGGTCTCATGTGATACACTTCAAGAATAGAACTAAAGTAGATAGTGCGTGTATTGCACATATTGTTCTAGTTTGCCCAAATTATTCCATCCCTTGTTTTGGTCTCATGGTGAAATCCCATGAAGATACAAATCGGGATAATCAAGTGCACATGTTAAATAAATCTTTCTTGGTTTGGTCACATGGCGATTCTGATCTCCATGTTGATACACATCAAGGATAGATGCAAATTTCCAATATTAACCAAAACCCTCCTTGGGTCGGTCACATGGCGATTCCGATCTCCATGTCGATACAAATCAAGGATAAATGTTTAATCAAAATTCATATTGCTATGCTATAGAAATTCTGGACTAGTTTCTCCATATAAGATGATAGTCTAGTTTCCTAAATACATATGAGCCAAAGTTGTTATGCTAGCCGTGTAGTGTAGTTAAGTAAATCGTACCTCACTAGCCCGTATGTACGGTGGTCCAATGCTTGCAACTTCATGTGAGAAATCATGACTGTCATATAGTCTAAATCTTAGATGAAATATTAAATGTCTAGAAACTAAGCAAGCTACCTAGCTGGAAGCAATCATCACCATTGGCTAGCAACATGCATGACATTTACTTTATGCAAAGTCTGGTCTTATATAACTAGATTGAATTGGTAATTGTCATCATGCTTCTCCAAAATATAAATTGATAGGTACTCTTGTCTATCTACAGGGTATGCTTTGCTAGTGATGACACAAACAAAGAGAATCAACCATACTTCACTCAGTTATGCTACACGCTGGCATATTGCTACATGTCGCTAGTAATAATACAAGTTAAGTAAAAGCTAATGAAATATGTTCATATAGAAATACTAGTCTTTCGTACAAAATTAGTGCATTAACATAGGTGTTGAAATCATATTGCACCATCAAGTTGCATGCATATATTCCATGAAAAGTCAGCATGCTCACAAATCAACATATACTCTTATTTGGTCACGCTACATGCTATGCTATGTTAGTGAGGACACAAATAAGAAGAAATAACCATATACTTTCTACCGGTTATGCTACACGTGGCGGGCATATTGCTACACGGCGCTAGTTATAACACAAGTGAAGCCAAAGTTAATCAAATTCTCATATGTCATACCTGTCCAAGAAATGTAGGGTAAAATCATGCTTAGCCAAATCAACTTGCATTTTTACTAACCATCATGCTAGTAATATAATGAAGTTGAGTAGAAATTAAACTTGTTGCATGTTAAAAAATATAGCATGCGCCATATAATAAATCATGGTACAATCCAAAATGTACAACAAAGTCTAGCTAGGTGGATCGCTGAAATAGATTTATCTAGCCTAGAATACGAAATGAAATAAGTTCCTCATGCGAGCTATCATGCTCCAAATGTCATTCAAATGTCTATATATATATATGCTGCTATAAAGTTCCTGAAAATGGATTAGCACCCCCTTCATATAAATGAATGCATGCATAAAACAGAATTATAACTAGGATCATAAACCTACGTTATTTGGGCTAAACATAACATAATGCACACAAATATGTCATCATAAGATTGTCCCATAGAGACTAGAATTATATCATGCACTCCTCTCATATAGGTGCATGCATCCATCAAACTAAATTATAACTAGGATCATAACCTACTTTGTTTGCGCTAAATATAACATAGTGCACCCAAATATATCATCATGTTATAAGATAGTCACCTAGAGACTGAAATTAAATCATGCACTCCTCTCATATAGGTGCGTGCATCCACAAAACTAAGTTATAATTAGGATCATAACCTATGTTATTTGCGCTAAATATAACATAGCGCACCCAAATATTTCACCATGTCATAAAATAGTCTCATAGAGACTAAAGTTAAGCCATGCGCCCCATTCATATACATGCATGCATCCAGGAAGATATATTGTAACTAGGATCATAGCCTATGTTACTTGCACTTGACATAATTAGTGCACACAAATATGTCACCATCAAATAGCCTTCATATCTGTTGGCTTAACGCAATGATATACACATTGTCATCACCAAGTAAACAAAATGGTTCCTCCACTCCATGTATGCATATAAATAATCACATTCGTGATAAAATCAACTCATAGTATGAAGTCATGTATTGCACACATGCTTTTTTAAGCTGGCTAGCTAACCATTAAACAAATGTGCACATAAACATTATTCACTACTAAAATTGACAACAGTTTATGGGCTAGGGGAAAATGTCCAAGGCATGCATGGATGTGCGATATACATGAACAATGTGTACTACTAATATTGGTACAAGTGGATATATGACTCTTAAAATGTCATATGCTCCTAATAAACCAAACTATGATCATCATGCTACACATAGGTTAGCATCGACGAAATCCAAGTGTCTCCAAGCATACCGGCGGCGACGACGACAAGGAGGACTTTAGTTTCTACATTTTGTAGCCTTCTTTATTTCTACATTTTGTAGCGCTCATATGTTGTAGATCCATGTAATAGGTATGTTGGAATTCTTAATCAGGGGTTTTCTCTCCGGAGATGTAATTAACAGTTCTTTTATGTAAATGTGAAAGTTCTGGAAATAAAGTACCTGCAATGTTTGATCCCTTTTATTTATCTTCTGCACTGCGCATTTAAATTACTATCTGTCTCTATGACGTGGACGCGTACATTAGCCATTTTTGTCGCCGCCATTTTCCCATCATCAGATTCTGGCACGCCCGGTGGGACATATTTCCCCCCTCATCTTTGAAATTCCAACATATCATACAACATATGTACTCATAATACATCTTCAAAATATATCATATTTGAGAGGACTATTATATGGGTCCTCCATTTTTCAAGACATGGAGGGACAAGAGCAACAAGTTCTGACTATCTGCTATGGATCTATTTAGTTTGATGTGCCAATTTGTCCTCTCGTGACTTACTAAGCCAAAGTCTTCTTAGGAGGCCATCAACGACTAAACAGGGCTAAGAAAAATCTCCATATTATAGAGTGGTTGACTCGTGTTCTTCCAAAGTAATCCAAGAGAACAATGCGAGCTGCAGCAAGAACTTTAAGAGCTGTTTCAAATAATCAGCCTGTGAGTGTACATAAGGCTGCTTAAGCCGATTTGGTTCCTCCAGCTTTGCAAAGGCATCATGTGTCAAGCCTACTAACCAGCAGGCTGCATTGAGGTTCCATAGCACGTCATTCGAAGAGTGGCTGGTTTTTGCAAAAGAGAGCATCCCCACTAAAGATCGCTTCGTCGATGCACTATGTTCTAGCTCTGTTTACTCAAACAAGACACAAACCAGTTTCTTTGTCTACTACATCGACCAAGGTCACGGTACCCGCTTACTCCTTCCAAAATGAAGGTGGGCGCATCGTCGAGCAATGTTTCTCATGAAGCATATGGAACAGGCTCATACAAGCCTGTGCCAAACACGCAGGGGCACTTCAAAAAGCTTCTGCAGTGGACAAAGCAAAGGTTGTGATAGTGAAGGAAAATAAACCTCCTTGACCACGCGGTCAACTTCGGGTTGATGCTCTCGAGTTCATCCTCACGTACACTAAGCCGAACACCAAATGTTAGCTCATGTGGCACGGCGTGTGCCCCACTCCGAAAGATATTGTGACATGTCATGTGGATCCAACCGCCACAATTTCAGATCCTTTGTGATCGTTGGCGACAATGCCATGTCCATCATTTGAAGCTTCCTTTGACCCGGCTCATCACCACCACCAGCGATAGAGGTCTTATTAGACGTGGATCAACCTTCCGAATGTAGCTGACTCCGACTTAGCAAGACGTCAGAAAAACAAGTTGCATATTCAATATAAAAAATAGATGGGAATGCCAACCCAAGAGTTCGTGAAAGGCGTCACACTGATTTTCATACATACCACAAAGTATATGTCAAACACTGAAATATATATTGCCAGGCCAGTCCATGTCAGTAGATGAAAATGACCGGAGTATGAAGGAAGAACCCAAGATAAGAGAGTATGTCATTTAGGCTGGTTGTGCAAATGCAAGGCGTGCAACCTTTGAAAGAAAGGAGATGGCAGTATGAGCTGACTCTTGATATATCAGGATACAAGGAGAGAATGATTCATCAACAAGTCAAGTTAGTGGAGTGCACGTGAGCAAGAAATCTGAACATGCACCAAAGGAAAAAAAAACCCACAACGCTCACTCTTTCGCCACCACACAAGAGAGTTTCAAAAAAACTCTTTTGAAATATTTAATTCACTGCCGATGGTGTCATAGAGGCAGCGGACAACAATAGTAAACCATCATCAACATCACCAAAGCAAATCGCGAAATATCAACTATCGCCGTGTTATAGTCGACGAACTTATGTTTCCACTACTCCAAGAATATGGAAAATGACCTCTTGGATTGTCATCTCAATATCAGCAAGGGTGGCTTAACGATCCGGACAACGTTAGAGACCCTTCAAAGGTTGTTGCCTTGATTAGGTTCACTTGAAAAAAAATTCTAAACCACTCCAAGGATCATGTCGTGGTTCTCAAAAATGAGTATACTAGATATATCGACATACAAAAAATAGCAGCAAAATCTTATTATGGTAGTTAAAAGAAATAAATGTATTTTTCTATCTCCACTAGGCCATCACCATGAGATGGAAGTGGACTAGCTTGCATCTGAAAAAATATGTTGATTTTTTCGATGATATTGTCCTCAACTCAAAGAATGATCGAGATCAAGAAAATTAGCTTATTGTGGTATCGAAGTACCACATGTAAAATGAGTTTAAAAAATTGATCCCGATAAAATGTGCGTTTTGGGTTTCTTGTGACAACAAAAGAATTTAGTGTCATAATCACAAGACATGGCATCCATATGGATAAAAAAAAGTAGCGGCAATTGCTAAAGTGGTGACATGTGAAACTTTGAATATAAAAAGAGGTTCCAATGTCACTTGGCACATATGAGAAGGTTCATTAAAAAAATCTAAGATATGTAACTTTCTCATATCTTATAAAAAGGCACCTTGAATTGATGAAATTAGTCCAATGTCACATGACTATAAACTGTTGACATCATGCATCCTATATTTTGTATGAAATAAATACTCCAAAGTTGGGCGAGTATAAACCTTCAACCACATCCTGTAAAGAAAAATCTATGAAATGAAATAACTCCAATGTCTTAGGAGTGATGACATCATGCATACTATATTGTATGAAATAAATACTCCAACGTTGAGCGAGAATAAAACTTCAACCACCTCATGTAAAAAATCTACCAATCAAAATTACTCCAAATTCTTATGAGTATAAACTATGCCAAATTAAAAAATACTCCAAATCCTTATGAGTATAAACTATGCCAAATTAGAAAAATACTCCAAACCTTATGAGTATAAACTATGCCAAATTTAAAAAATACTCTAAATTCTTATGAGTATAAACTATGCCAAATTAAAAAATACTCCAAATCCTTATAAGTATAAACTATGCCGTATTAAAAAAAACTCCAAATCCTTATGAGTATAAACTATGCCATATTACAAAATACTCCAAAATCTTATGAGTATAAACTGTGTGATACTAAAAAAATACTCCAACATCGTATGAGTATAAACTGTGATGATATTAAAATTAATCCAACATCTCATGAGTATAAACTGTGATAATATTAAAAGTACTCCAACAACTTATGAATATAAACTGTGGTGTTATTAAAAACACTCCAAGATCTCATGAGTATAAACTGCGATGATATTAAAAGCACTCTAAAATCATACGAGCATAAGTGTGATGATAATAAAAATTACTCCAAAATCTTACGAGTATAAGATGATATCAAATACTCTAACATCTCATGAGTATAAACTGTGATGATATTAAAAGTACTCCAACGACTTATGAGTACAAACTGTGATGCTATTAAAAACACTCCAACATCTCATGAGTATAAATTGCGATGATACTGAAAGTACTCCAACAACTTATATAAACTATGATGATATTAAAACAATACTCCAAAACGGGAGTGATGTTTTGGCACATGGGAGCGTATGCTCCCTTTATTTTAAAATACATGTTAGACATATTTTAAAATGTCAAAAAATTTGAAACAAAAATTTCGCACGTACATCTTCATGTTCTACACGCTCACAAAGTCGTTTCATGAAAAATTGACATGTCATGTGGCGTGTGTAAAAAAGACAAAATTTGGTGCTGAAACAAAGACTTGTCGCAAGATAAATTTTCTCTTTTTCGCTTAGACTACAAAAAATATCATTTTTTCGTGAAACTTGACGAATACACATATATTATGGAGATGTACATGTAGATTTTTTTGTCAAATTTTTTTAACACTTGGAAATATGTTTTTATGGTAGAGGGATCATACGCACCCGGGAGCCGAATTGAGTTTCTGAAAACTTACAAGTATAAAATGTGGTGATATAAAGTACTCCAACCCTTATGAGTATAAACTGTGATGATATTAAAGATTACTCCAACATCTTATGAGTATAAACTGTGATGATATTAAAAAAATAGTTCAAATCTTATGAGTATATATTGATATGATATGAAATTACTCCAAAATATTATCAGTATAAATTGCGATGATATGAAAATTACTCAACAATCCTATGAGTATAAACTATGATCATATTTAAACAACTACAAAATCTTATAGGTATAAACTGTGAGATGATAGTACTCGGGTCACAAAATTCACTCCTAGCATTCACGAGTTTAAACTGATTGCAAAATCCAAAAATTAAAAAAAAAGGAAAATTTACTTTTAGCATTCACGAGTTTAAACTGATTGCAAAATAAATAAATAAAGGAAAATTCACTCCTAGCATTCACGAGTCTAAACTGATTGCAAAATCCAAAAACAAAAAGAAGAAAGAAAATTCACTTTTAGCATTCACGAGTCTAAACTCATTGCAAAATCCAAAAAATATAAGGAAAATTTACTCCACGCCATCACGAGTATAAACTGGGCAAATATAAAGAAAACTACTCCATGCCATAACAAGTATAAACTAGGGCAAATATAAAATAAAATTACTCCACACCATCACGAGTATAAATCGGGATAAATATAAAATAAAACTACTCCTTCCACCATGAGTATAAACTGGGGCAAATATAAAATAAAATTACTCCACACCATCACGAGTGTAAACTCGGATAAATATAAAATAAAACTACACCTTCCACCATGAGTATAAACTGGGACAAATATAAAAACAGAAGATTTACCCCTAGCATTCACGAGTCTAAAATGTGACAAAAAAAACTACAAAAGGTTGCGAGTCTTGGCATTGCACACATAAAAAATAGATTCCAAAATAAATAAGACACGCACAAATAAATTTGTCTTGGTAAGCATGAAACAGGGCGCACTAAAAATACCCACGAGGCTAAAGATCATGTTCAATTGGGACTAAATGGCTCATATTAGCCTCATCAAAGATAGAGAATGGATTAATGGCTCGCCATTAAAAAAATACGGTGCATGATAGAGCTGGCCAAACTATAGACACACAAATAAATAGTCTCGCACGCAAATATCAGTGACCTTACAAAGGCAATGGGTAAAAATCAGCAACTATTCACCCAATCAATATTTTAAATCGTTCTTGTTGGATGTGCTATTAGGCCCTTCGGTGGCTCCTGATTACACAAGGTATATCCAGACCATAATGGTGTCGTGTGCTACAACCAAAATGGATGTTGGTGCATGCTAAAACTCTTGAGACGTACAAGAAGCCAAAGTGAAACATGGAGATGACATATCGAAGATCTTCCACCTTGCTGGAAAAGTATCCTACGACCACAAAATCCGCAGGTCTATCAAAAGTAAATAAAAGGAAATTTCCTAAGATAATATTTTCGAGAGATCATTAAGTTCATCTGCAGAGTCACACGTACATGGAACCTGGCTCAAATTCAGAAAAGATAGCGTGCTTCCAATATGCTGGGGCATTTTAACCTTGCCATATCATAATATGCATGGTTAATTAGAGCATGTATCACCTTCTGACACATCCTCCATACGTTCTATGGAGCTTTAGACAAGCCCATGTAAATTATCTTCATATACTTGAGGCGAACTCAAGCTTATGCAGCCTCAAAGTGTTTTTTTCTAAACATTCATAGTTGTTCGAGACAAGCCTAGGAGAAGATATATGTTCTTGATGTTGAAAACATATATAACAATACCTTCATATACATCTCTTCCCATAGAAGGAAACGTGGTGGATTTCTTTAGCTCCATATCTTATCTATCCGATGGAAATATTAGGAGTGAATAAAATTAACTACACTCAAACATCAAAGAAAGATTATCAAGATCATACTTAGGTCGATAAAAGTCCTAGGCGCAGTTGATTTAACTACACCTCGAGCTACAGAAAAGGCGGAAGAAATTGCAAGCCTTCAAAACCATTTGGCGAACAACACACACGCACACGGAAAAAGAATGAACAAATAGCTTCTAGATAATTAAAGTTTATATATAAAGGTATTAAGGATCAATATATCTAAATATAGTATGACATTATGCAAAGGTACAAAATTCTACCTTACCCACCAAGTGTTGCATTAATCCTTTGTGCAACAACTACCAGCAAACCCGATTCAAAAGGTTTGTTGGTTTTGGATCTCATCATGATCATATACCCAAATCTATCGCATCATGTCAAGATATTGCCCGCAAATGGAACCTTGCTATTGCCCCAACTGGTTAAAACTTTATCTGGTTTGGAAATAGCTTTTTGTATAGAAAATCCCCACCATGCCCGGTCAAGATCTGGGAAGAAATGCAAGAGAGGTGCCTCTCCCGAACAGTTCTAAATCACCAAGAAGATTATATGCATCACCGAGGCACACTACAAGAAAATGTTGTGGGAATTATTACAAGGTGCAGTAATATATGCCATGCTTGCCCACAACATTTCGTATCAATCGAATCTATCCAGATCGGAATAAGCATATTTTTCCACACACGGCTACGCAGCCAATTTTGTTGATGTGCCCATGGCTACAGCCTAAAATTATTCACGGTGATGTGTTGTCGCCATGTAGGAGAATATACAATATGACAAGGCGCAATACCAACATAAGTACAAAATTTAGTTTCATGAAAAGACTCCAAAGCTACATGAGTATAAACCAATAGCTCCATCTGGACATATACGTATGAAAGTTCAAAATGCTCCAATGCTATATGAGCCAAAACTATAAGCATCGTCCGTAAGTTTAAAATGCTCCAATGCTATACGAGCATGAACTACAAGCTTCATCATATGAAATTTTTGAAGTGCTCCAATGCTATACGAGCCAAAACTATAAGCATCGTCCGTAAATTTAAAATGCTCCAATGCTATACGAGCATAAACTATAAGCTTCGTCATATGAAATTTTTGAAGTGTTCCAATGCTATAAGAGCTTAAACTATAAGCATCATATGAAACTGGCTCCAATACTATATGAGCCAAAACTATTAGCGTAAAAGAAATCAAATATGCTCCAATGCTATACGAGTCTAAACTGTTAGCATCATATGCAAAGTCAAATTGCGCCAATGCTATATGAGCCTAAACCATAAGCATCATATGCAAATTTAAAATGTTCCAATGCTATATGAGCCTAAACTATAAGCATCATACGCAAATTTAAAATGCTCCAATGCTATACGAGCCTAAACTATAAGCGTTATATGAAAATTTAATTTGCTCCAATGCTATAAGAGCCTAAACTATAAGCATCATACGAAAATTGCTCCAATGCTATAAGAGCCTAAACTATAAGCATCATACGAAAATTGCTCCAATGCTATATGAGCCAAAACTATTAGTATAAAAAAATCAAATATGGTCCAATGTTATAAGAGCCTAAACTATAAGCATCAAATATGCTTAAATATGTTCCAATGATATATAAGCCTAAACTATTAGGGTTCATATAGAAATATTTTGATAACTAAAAAATGTTACAACACTTCACGAGCCAAACCTATAGGATAAAAAAAGCTAACAAAATGAAATATTAAATTGCTCCAACGCTATACGAGCCAAAACTGTAAGCATCATATGGAATTTTAAAATGCTCTAATTCTATGCGAACCTAAACTATATGCATCATATGCAAATTTAAAATGCTTCAATGCTATGCGAGCCCAAACTATATGCGTCATATGCAAATTTAAAATGCTCAAATGATATGCGAGCCCAAACTACAAGCGTCATATGCACATTTAAAATGCTCTAATGCTATATGAGCCTAAACTATATGTGTTATATCAAAATTTAAAATTATCAAATTCTATACGAGCATACACCAGAAGCATGATACACAAGATTTAAATATTTAAAATATTGCTCAAATGTTTTGCGAACTTAAACTGGAGCACCCAAAAATGCTCTAATGCTTAGTGAGCCTAATCTGTAAGCATCATATTAAAAGTGCCTCACTACTATACGAGCCTACCATCATACTGGTCAACACACCATAAAAAGTTTTCCCTTTGGAACTATACCATGAGCTTTCATTTGGAACTCTAAAAAGTTTTCCCTTTGGAACTATACTGGCCAACACGCCATAATTTTTTTTCCCTTTGGAACTATACTGGCCAACACACCATAAATTTTTTTCTCCCTTTGGAACTATACTGGCCAACACACCATCATACAAGCAAATAAGTGAACGGTTCTGTAATTGTGGTAAACATGATTATATGGCCACAATTGGAAAAAACATCACGAAAATATTTTAGTTAAATGAAATTACCCGGCAGTGGTAAAACAAACAATATAGGTGAAAGATTTTCAACACTTTCGACCCTTTATCTCATCTAAAGTCGCAAAGGGATCTTAAAATCAATGTACCATGGCTAGAATTATACCAAATCTCTAGTGGTAAAAGAAAACATCCTAGACACGTAAAATTCTAAATCATTACCTTTTTTTTAATATCACCCGCATATATCTTTCGAGCTCTGAATCTGAATCAAAATCTCATTCAAATCCAGACCTCGAGGGGCATCTGTTGACACTGATTTTGGCTTATAATTTAAGAATAAGCCAATTGTTATTAGTATGATAAAAATAGATAAAAGTGTACTTAAAGCCCAGTTCTAATAATCTAAAATCAATTATAGGATACATGGCTTTTCGTGCGCTTGCATTGTCGCTGGCACATGCGGTCTAATATTGACCAAAATCATTGCCATCACCAGTAGCGCTAAATTTCCAAAGTTATTTGACCGAATGATAAATGTTGGCGTGGTTCCGGCAACCCTATAAAATACGGTCATCTTGTATTAAATTAAGCAGCGAAATATGTAGGAATATACTAAGCAATATAGAAATCAATCATGTGTATATTGAGGTGATCAAATTGCTACCAAGCCAAGCCCATTAGCAAAATGGCTACGTGCATGCATATGGTGCATATGGCTATAGGATGAAGGCTTACACACTAGATTGGGGCCCGGATCTTAATTAGCATACAAGTGCATCAGTGGCCAAATCCATACGATCGATTAATTCACAACCAGAGCTAATCAGCTCAGGCCTAAAACGGGATATGCATTAGCTCACGTTGAATAATCGGTCATACACGGTGATTCAAATGGCTGGAGTTGCCGGGTCAGATATCTCCAGCATACCCACGATTGGCATGACGCCCACGCATCAGCCGATTGCTCCCACGATATGCAGAACGTGTGCGATATGCACGTCTCTGGAAACTTCCCTCGTCAGCTGCCTATAAAAGGATCAGCAAACAACGCTCCCAGGCGGCGCACGCCCCTCCCCCGTCACTGATCGCTGCCCAGGCCATGTATCGCTGATAACCCATCGCTCCGTTCCAGTCCATCGCTGGCACACGCTCGCCCATTGCTGCTGCCGAAATCCACCCGCGCCTGTGATGCTTGCCTACCATAGCTTGCTCACGCGCGTCCACAAATGCGCTGCCGCCATCGACTACATAGGCCGCCGGGCTGCTCGTCGCCGAAACACGTCGCTGGCCGTTCGTCGCTGTATCGCTCGCCTCCGGCCGCTCGACATACGCCCTACCATAGGTGTTGTTGTCTAGTTGCCGCGGTATAGCATCAGTACGGACGTTGCCGGTTTGTCCAATCATCTTCAACACCAAGGTGAGAAAAAGAGGTAAAATCGGCAGCTCTCTCCTGTCTCATGATGATGATGCTCTCTTACACATATTATATGCACTAGATTGCACCAATTAATCTACTCTTGGTTTGGTCTAATGGCGATTTCGATCCCATGATGATACAAATCAAGACAATAAACCAAATCCTACATTTGGTCTCATAGTGATCTTTGATCCTATGTTGATACAAATTAGGTGCATATAATAATTAAAAACCTTCAAAAATAGAACTAAAGTTCATATCTTGTTTGGTCTCATGATGATCTTTGGTCTCATGTGATACACTTCAAGAATAGAACTAAAGTAGATAGTGCGTGTATTGCACATATTGTTCTAGCTTGCCCAAATTATTCCATCCCTTGTTTTGGTCTCATGGTGAAATCCCATGAAGATACAAATCGGGATAATCAAGTGCACATGTTAAATAAATCTTTCTTGGTTTGGTCACATGGCGATTCTGATCTCCATGTTGATACACATCAAGGATAGATGCAAATTTCCAATATTAACCAAAACCCTCCTTGGGTCGGTCACATGGCGATTCCGATCTCCATGTTGATACAAATCAAGGATAAATGTTTAATCAAAATTCATATTGCTATGCTATAGAAATTCTGGACTAGTTTCTCCATATAAGATGATAGTCTAGTTTCCTAAATACATATGAGCCAATGTTGTTATGCTAGCCGTGTAGTGTAGTTAAGTAAATCGTACCTCACTAGCCCGTATGTACGGTGGTCCAATGCTTGCAACTTCATGTGAGAAATCATGACTGTCATATAGTCTAAATCTTAGATGAAATATTAAATGTCTAGAAACTAAGCAAGCTACGTAGCTGGAAGCAATCATCACCATTGGCTAGCAACATGCATGACATTTACTTTATGCAAAGTCTGGTCTTATATAACAAGATTGAATTGGTAATTGTCATCATGCTTCTCCAAAATATAAATTGATAGGTACTCTTGTCTAGCTACAGGTATGCTTTGCTAGTGATGACACAAACAAAGAGAATCAACCATACTTCACTCAGTTATGCTACACGCTGGCATATTGCTACATGTCGCTAGTAATAATACAAGTTAAGTAAAAGATAATGAAATATGTTCATATAGAAATACTAGTCTTTCGTACAAAATTAGTGCATTAACATAGGTGTTGAAATCATATTGCACCATCAAGTTGCATGCATATATTCCATGAAAAGTCAGCATGCTCACAAATCAACATATACTCTTATTTGGTCACGCTACATGCTATGCTATGTTAGTGAGGACACAAATAAGAAGAAATAACCATATACTTTCTATCGGTTATGCTACACGTGGCGGGCATATTGCTACACGGCGCTAGTTATAACACAAGTGAAGCCAAAGTTAATCAAATTCTCATATGTCATACCTGTCCAAGAAATGTAGGGTAAAATCATGCTTAGCCAAATCAACTTGCATTTTTACTAACCATCATGCTAGTTATATAATGAAGTTGAGTAGAAATTAAACTTGTTGCATGTTAAAAAATATAGCATGCGCCATATAATAAATCATGGTACAATCCAAAATGTACAACAAAGTCTAGCTAGGTGGATCTCTGAAATAGATTTATCTAGCCTAGAATACGAAATGAAATAAGTTCCTCATGCGAGCTATCATGCTCCAAATGTCATTCAAATGTCTATATATATATATGCTGCTATAAAGTTCCTGAAAATAGATTAGCACCCCCTTCATATAAATGAATGCATGCATAAAACGGAATTATAACTAGGATCATAAACCTACGTTATTTGGGCTAAACATAACATAATGCACACAAATATGTCATCATAAGATTGTCCCATAGAGACTAGAATTATATCATGCACTCCTCTCATATAGGTGCATGCATCCATCAAACTAAATTATAACTAGGATCATAACCTACTTTGTTTGCGCTAAATATAACATAGTGCACCCAAATATATCATCATGTTATAAGATAGTCACCTAGAGACTGAAATTAAATCATGCACTCCTCTCATATAGGTGCGTGCATCCACAAAACTAAGTTATAACTAGGATCATAATCTATGTTATTTGCGCTAAATATAACATAGCACACCCAAATATTTCACCATGTCATAAAATAGTCTCATAGAGACTAAAGTTAAGCCATGCGCCCCATTCATATACATGCATGCATCCATGAAGATATATTGTAACTAGGATCATAGCCTATGTTACTTGCACTTGACATAATTAGTGCACACAAATATGTCACCATCAAATAGCCTTCATATCTGTTGGCTTAACGCAATGATATACACATTGTCATCACCAAGTAAACAAAATGGTTCCTCCACTCCATGTATGCATATAAATAATCACATTCGTGATAAAATCAACTCATAGTATGAAGTCATGTATTGCACACATGCTTTTTTAAGCTGGCTAGCTAACCATTAAACAAATGTGCACATAAACATTATTCACTACTAAAATTGACAACAGTTTATGGGCTAGGGGAAAATGTCCAAGGCATGCATGGATGTGCGATATACATGAACAATGTGTACTACTAATATTGGTACAAGTGGATATATGACTCTTAAAATGTCATATGCTCCTAATAAACCAAACTATGATCATCATGCTACACATAGGTGATGGCGTGTATTTCACACGTTCGTTGGGCAACCCCAAGAGGAAGGTATGATGAGCACAGCAGCAAGTTTTCCCTCAGAAAGAAACCAAGGTTTATCGAACCAGGAGGAGCCAAGAAGCACGTTGAAGGTTGATGGCGGCGGGATGTAGTGCGGCGCAACACCGGAGATTCCGGCGCCAACGTGGAACCCGCACAACACAACCAAAGTACTTTGCCCCAACGAAAAAGTGAGGTTGTCAATCTCACCGGCTTGCTGTAACAAAGGATTAACCGTATTGTGTGGAAGATGATTGTTTGCAGAGAAAACAGTAAAAACAAGTATTGCAGTAGATTGTATTTCAGTAAAGAGAATTGGACCGGGGTCCACAGCTCACTAGAGGTGTCTCTCCCATAAGACGAACAAGCATGTTGGGTGAACAAATTACAGCTTGGGCAATTGACAAATAAAGAGAGCATGACAATGCACATACATATCATGATGAGTATAGTGAGATTTAATTGGGCATTATGACAAAGTGCATAGACCGCCATCCAACCGCATCTATGCCTAAAAAGTCCACCTTCAGAGTTATCATCCGAACCCCTCCAAGTATTAAGTTGCAAGCAACAGTACAATTGCATTAAGTATGGTGCGTAATGTAATCAACAACTACATCCTTAGACATAGCATCAATGTTTTATCCCTAGTGGCAACAAGCACAACACAACCTTAGAACTTTCTCATCACCGTCCCGTGTGTCAATGCGGCATGAACCCACTATCGAGCATAAGTACTCCCTCTTGGAGTTAAAAGTAAAAACTTGGCCAGAGCCTCTACTAGAAACGGAGAGCATGCAAGATCATAAACAACACATAAGCATAACTTTGATAATCAACATTACAAGTATTCTCTATTCATCGGATCCCAACAAACGCAACATATAGAATTACAGATAGATGATCTTGATCATGATAGGCAGCTCACAAGATCCGACAATGATAGCACAATGGGGAGAAGACAACCATCTAGCTACTGCTATGGACCCATAGTCCAGGGGTAGACTACTCACTCATCACTCCGGAGGCGACCATGGCGGTGTAGAGTCCTCCGGGAGATGATTCCCCTCTCCGGCAGGTGCCGGAGGCGATCTCCAGGATCCCCCGAGATGGGATCGGCGGCGACGGCGTCTCGCAATGTTTTCCGTATCGTGGCTCTCGGTACCGGGAAGTTTCGTCACGGAGGCTTTAAGTAGGCGGAAGGGCAAGTCGAGAGGGGGCACAGGGCCCCGGATGACAGGGCGGCGCGGCCAAGGGGGGGCCGCGCCGCCCTAGGGTTTGGCTCCCCGTGGCCCCACTTCCTTTCGTCTTCGGACTTCCGGAAGCTTCGTGAGAAAATAGGCCTCTCGGGCTTTTATTTCGTCCAATTCCGAGAATATTTGTTTACTAGGATTTCTGAAACCAAAAACAGCAGAAAACAAAGAATCGGCACTTCGGCATCTTGTTAATAGGTTAGTTCCGTAAAATGCACGAATATGACATAAAGTGTGCATAAAACATGTAGATAACATCAATAATGTGGCATGGAACACAAGAAATTATCGATACGTTGGAGACGTATCAGCATCCCCAAGCTTAGTTCTCGCTCGTCCCGAGCAGGTAAAACGATAACAAAGATAATTTCGGAGTGACATGCCATCATAAACTTGATCATAATATTTGTAAAGCATATGTAGAGAATGCAGCGATCAAAACAATGTGTATGACATGAGTAAACAAGTGAATCATAAAGCAAAGACTTTTCATGAATAGCACTTCAAGACAAGCATCAATAAGTCTTGCATAAGAGTTAACTCATAAAGCAATAATTCAAAGTAAAGGTATTGAAGCAACACAAAAGAAGATTAAGTTTCAGCGGTTGCTTTCAACTTGTAACATGTATATCTCATGGATATTGTCAACATAGAGTAATATAATAAGTGCAATAAGCAAGTATGTAGGAATCAATGCACAGTTCACACAAGTGTTTGCTTCTTGAGGTGGAGAGAAATAGGTGAACCGACTCAACATTGAAAGTAAAAGAATGGTCCTCATAGAGGAAAAGCATCGATTGCTATATTTGTGCTAGAGCTTTGATTTTGAAAACATGAAACAATTTTGTCAACGGTAGTAATAAAGCATATGCATCATGTAAATTATATCTTATAAGTTGCAAGCCTCATGCATAGTGTACCAATAGTGCTCGCACCTTGTCCTAATTAGCTTGGACTACCTGGATTATCACCGCAATACATATGCTTTAACCAAGTTTCACAAAGGGGTACCTCTATGCCGCCTCGTACAAAGGTCTAAGGAGAAAGCTCGCATTTGGATTTCTCGCTTTTGATTATTCTCAACTTAGACATCCATACCGGGACAACATAGACAACAGATAATGGACTCCTCTTTTAATGCTTTAAGCATTTGACAACAATTAATTCTTTTCTCATTAGAGATTTGAGGATGTTTGTCCAAAACTGAAACTTCCACCATGAATCATGGCTTTAGTTAGCGGCCCAATGTTCTTCTCTCACAATATGCATGCTCAAACCATTCAACTCAGTGTAGATCGCCCTTACTTCGGACAAGACGAACATGCATAGCAACTCACATGAAATTCAACAATGAGTTGATGGCGTTCCCGCAAAACATGGTTATCGCACAACAAGCAACTTAATAAGAGATAAAGTGCATAATTACATATTCAATACTACAATAGTTTTTAAGCTATTTGTCCCATGAGCTATATATTGCAAAGGTGAATGATGGAATTTTAAAGGTAGCACTCAAGCAATTTACTTTGGAATGGCGGGAAAATACCATGTAGTATAGGTAGGTATGGTGGACACAAATGGCATAGTGGTTGGCTCAAGTATTTTGGATGCATGAGAAGTATTCCCTCTCGATACAAGGTTTAGGCTAGCAAGGCTTATTTGAAACAAACACAAGGATGAACGGTACAGCAAAACTCACATAAAAGACATATTGAAAGCATTATAAGACTCTACACCGTCTTCCTTGTTGTTCAAACTCAATACTAGAAATTATCTAGACCTTAGAGAAACCAAATATGCAAACCAAATTTTAGCATGCTCTATGTATTTCTTCATTAATGGGTGCAAAGCATATGATGCAAGAGCTTAAACATGAGCACAACAATTGCCAAGTATCACATTACCCAAGACATTTATAGCAATTACTACATGTATCATTTTCCAATTCCAACCATATAACAATTTAACGAAGGAGAAACTTCGCCATGAATACTATGAGTAGAAACCAAGGACATATTTGTCCATATCCTACAGCGGAGCGTGTATCTCTCCCATAAAGTGAATGCTAGGATCCATTTTATTCAAACAAAACAAAAACAAAAACAAACCGACGCTCCAAGAAAAAGCACATAAGATGTGGCCGAATAAAAATATAGTTTCAGGGGAGGAACCCGATAATTTGTCGATGAAGAAGGGGATGCCTTGGGCATCCCCAAGCTTAGACGCTTGAGTCTTCTTGATATATGCAGGGGTGAACCACCGGGTGCATCCCCAAGCTTAGAGCTTTCACTCTCCTTGATCATGTTGCATCATACTCCTCTCTTGATCCTTGAAAACTTCCTCCACACCAAACTCGAAACAACTCATTAGAGGGTTAGTGCACAATATAAATCGACATATTCAGAGGTGACACAATCATTCTTAACACTTCTGGACATTGCATAATGCTACTGGACATTAGTGGATCAAAGAAATTCATCCAACATAGCGAAAGAGGCAAAGCGAAATAAAAGGCAGAATCTGTCAAAACAGAACAGTTCGTATTGACGAATTTTAAAATGGTACCAGACTTGCTCAAATGAAAATGCTCAAATTGAATGAAAGTTGCGTACATATCTGAGGATAATGCACGTAAATTGGCATAATTTTCTGAGCTTCCTGCAGGGCAGTGGGCTCAGATTCGTGACAGCAAAGAAATCTGGAACTGCGCAGTAATCCAAATCTAGTACTTACTTTTCTATCAACGGCTTAACTTGGCACAACAAAACTCAAAACTAAGATAAGGAGAGGTTGCTACAGTAGTAAACAACTTCCAAGACACAAAATAAAAACAAAGTACTGTAGGTAAAAACATGGGTTGTCTCCCATAAGCGCTTTTTTAACGCCTTTCAGCTAGGCGCGTAAAGTGTGTATCAAGTATTATCAAGAGATGAAGCATCAACATCATAATTTGTTCTAATAATAGAATCATAAGGTAACTTCATTCTCTTTCTAGGGAAGTGTTCCATACCTTTCTTGAGAGGAAATTGATATTTTATATTACCTTCCCTCATATCAATAATAGCACCAACAGTTCGAAGAAAAGGTCTTCCCAATATAATTGGACAAGATGCATTGCATTCAATATCCAAGACAACAAAATCAACGGGAACAAGATTATTGTTAACGGTAATGCGAACATTATCAACTTTACCCAAAGGTTTCTTTGTAGAATGATCAGCAAGATTAACATCCAAATAGCAATTTTTCAGCGGTGGCAAGTCAAGCATATTATAAATTTTCTTCGGCATAACGAAATACTTGCACCAAGATCACATAAAGCATTACAATCAAAATCTTTAACCTTCATCTTAATGATGGGCTCCCAACCATCTTCTAGCTTTTTAGGAATAGAGGCTTCGCGCTCTAGTTTCTCTTCTCTAGCTTTTATGAGAGCATTTGTAATATGATGCGTGAAAGCCAAATTTATAGCACTAGCATTAGGACTTTTAGCAAGTTTTTGCAAGAACTTTATAACTTCAGAGATGTGGCAATCATCAAAATTCAAACCATTATAATCTAAAGCAATGGGATCATCATCCCCAATGTTGGAAAAAATTTCAGCAGACTTTATCATAGGCAGTTTTAGCAGCTTCGAGCAGCTTTTCGCGCTTTGCATTAGAAGTGGAAACATTGCTAACACCAATTCTTTTATTAGTATGAGTAGGAGGTGCAGCAACATGTGTAGCATTAGCATTACTAGTGGTGGTAATAGTCCAAACTTTAGCTATATTCTTCTCTTTAGCTAGTTTTTCATTTTCTTCTCTATCCCACCTAGCACGCAGTTCAGCCATTAATCTTATATTCTCATTAATTCTAACTTGGATGGCATTTTCTGTAGTAACAATTTTATTTTCAATATCCCTATTAGGCATAACTTTCGATTTCAAAAGATAAACATCAGAGGCAAGACTATCAACTCTAGAAACAAGAATATCAATTTTATTGAGCTCTTCCTCAACATATTTGTTAAAGGCAGTTTGTGTACTAATAAATTCTTTAAGCATGGCCTCAAGTCCAGGGGGTGTATTCCTATTATTGTTGTAAGAATTCCCATAAGAATTAGCATAACCGTTACCATTATTATAAGGATATGGCCTATAGTTGTTACTAGAATTGTTCCGGTAAGCATTGTTGTTGAAATTATTATTTTTAATGAAGTTTACATCAACATGTTCTTCTTGTGCAACCAATGAAGCTAACGGAACATTATTAGGATCAACATTAGTCCTATCATTCGCAAGCATAGACATAATAGCATCAACCTTATCATTCAAGGAAGAGGATTCTTCAACAGAATTTACCTTCTTACCTTGTGGAGCTCTTTCCGTGTGCCATTCAGAGTAGTTGATCATCATATTATCAAGAAGCTTTGTTGCTTCACCAAGAGTGATGGACATAAAGGTACCTCCAGCAGCTGAATCCAATAAATTCCGCGAAGAAAAATTTAGTCCCGCATAGAAGGTTTGGATGATCATCCAAGTAGTCAGTCCATGGGTTGGGCAATTTTTAACCAGAGATTTCATTCTTTCCCAAGCTTGAGCAACATGTTCAGTATCTAATTGTTTAAAATTCATTATGCTACTCCTCAAAGATATAATTTTAGCAGGGGGATAATATCTACCAATAAAAGCATCCTTGCATTTAGTCCATGAATCAATACTATTCTTAGGCGAGAGATAGCAACCAATCTTTTGCTCTTCCTCTTAATGAGAAAGGAAACAATTTTAGTTTAATAATATCACCATCTACATCTTTATATTTTTGCATTTCACATAGTTCAACAAAATTATTAAGATGGGCAGCAAGCATCATCGAACTAACTCCAGAAAATTGATTGTTCATGACAAGATTCAAGAAAGCAGGTTTAATTTCAAAGAATTCTGCTGTAGTAGCAGGTGGAGCAATAGGTGTGCATAAGAAATCATTATTATTTGTGGTTGTGAAGTCACACAACTTAGTATTTTCAGCGTTGGCCATTTTAGCAACAGTAAATAAAACAAACTAGATAAAGTAAATGCAAGTAAACTAATTTTTTTGTGTTTTCAATATAGTGAACAAGACAAGAAATAAAGTAAAGCTAGCAACTAATTTTTTTGTATTTTGATTTAGTGCAGCAAACAAAGTAGTAAATAAAATAAAGCAAGACAAAAACAAAGTAAAGAGATTGAGAAGTGGAGACTCCCCTTGCAGCGTGTCTTGATCTCCCCGGCAACGGCGCCGTAAAATATGTCGGCGCGTAGTTGACGTGGGAGTTAGAAATCTTTGTGGTGTAGCTTTTCTTCGATCCCCGGCAACGGCGCCGTGAAAATATGCTTGATGGCGTGTATTTCACACGTTCGTTGGGCAACCCCAAGAGGAAGGTATGATGAGCACAGCAGCAAGTTTTCCCTCGAAAGAAACCAAGGTTTATCGAACCAGGAGGAGCCAAGAAGCACGTTGAAGGTTGATGGCGGCGGGATGTAGTGCGGCGCAACACCGAGATTCCGGCGCCAACGTGGAACCCGCACAACACAACCAAAGTACTTTGCCCCAACGAAACAGGTGAGGTTGTCAATCTCACCGGCTTGCTGTAACAAAGGATTAACCGTATTGTGTGGAAGATGATTGTTTGCAGAGAAAACAGTAAAAACAAGTATTGCAAGTAGATTGTATTTCAAGTAAAGAGAATTGGACCGGGGTCCACAGTTCACTAGAGGTGTCTCTCCCATAAGACGAACAGCATGTTGGGTGAACAAATTACAGTTGGGCAATTGACAAATAAAGAGAGCATGACAATGCACATACATATCATGATGAGTATAGTGAGATTTAATTGGGCATTACGACAAAGTACATAGACCGCCATCCAACCGCATCTATGCCTAAAAAGTCCACCTTCGAGGTTATCATCCGAACCCCTCCAAGTATTAAGTTGCAAGCAACAGACAATTGCATTAAGTATGGTGCGTAATGTAATCAACAACTACATCCTTAGACATAGCATCAATGTTTTATCCCTAGTGGCAACAGCACAACACAACCTTAGAACTTTCTGTCACTGTCCTAGGTGTCAATGCAGGCATGAACCCACTATCGAGCATAAGTACTCCCTCTTGGAGTTAGAAGTAAAAACTTAGCCAGAGCCTCTACTAAAAACGGAGAGCATGCAAGATCATAAACAACACATAAGCATAACTTTGATAATCAACATAACAAGTATTCTCTATTCATCGGATCCCAACAAACGCAACATATAGAATTACAGATAGATGATCTTGATCATGATAGGCAGCTCACAAGATCCGACAATGATAGCACAATGGGGAGAAGACAACCATCTAGCTACTGCTATGGACCCATAGTCCAGGGGTAGACTACTCACTCATCACTCCGGAGGCGACCATGGCGGTGTAGAGTCCTCCGGGAGATGATTCCCCTCTCCGGCAGGGTGCCGGAGGCGATCTCCAGGATCCCCCGAGATGGGATCGGCGGCGACGGCGTCTCGGCAATGTTTTCCGTATCGTGGCTCTCGGTACCGGAAGTTTCGTCACGGAGGCTTTAAGTAGGCGGAAGGGCAAGTCGAGAGGGGGCACAGGGGCCCCGGATGACAGGGCGGCGCGGCCAAGGGGGGGCCGCGCCGCCCTAGGGTTTGGCTCCCCGTGGCCCCACTTCCTTTCGTCTTCGGACTTCCGGAAGCTTCGTGAGAAAATAGGCCTCTGGGCTTTTATTTCGTCCAATTCCGAGAATATTTCTTTACTAGGATTTCTGAAACCAAAAACAGCAGAAAACAGCAATTGGCACTTCGGCATCTTGTTAATAGGTTAGTTCCAGAAAATGCACGAATATGACATAAAGTGTGCATAAAACATGTAGATAACATCAATAATGTGGCATGGAACACAAGAAATTATCGATACGTTGGAGACGTATCAATAGGTTAGCATCGACGAAATCCAAGTGTCTCCAAGCATACCGGCGGCGACGACGACAAGGAGGACTTTAGTTTCTACATTTTGTAGTCTTCTTTATTTCTACATTTTGTAGCGCTCGTATGTTGTAGATCCATGTAATAGGTATGTTGGAATTCTTAATCAGGGGTTTTCTCTCCGGAGATGTAATTAACAGTTCTTTTATGTAAATGTGAAAGTTCTGGAAATAAAGTACCTGCAATGTTTGATCCCTTTTATTTATCTTCTGCACTGCGCATTTAAATTACTATCTGTCTCTATGACGTGGACGCGTACATTAGCCATTTTTGTCGCCGCCATTTTCCCGTCATCACTTTCTTCCTCCTGCCGCCGCCGCCGTTCTTCCTTCTTCGCCACCGCCGTTCTCCCTCGCCGACCGCCATGGATCCCTCTTATCCGCAATGGCCGTTCTCCTCTGGTCTTTCTCTCCGTCGCAAGCATGTAGAGCCATCGCCACCGGTGCAGCCACCAGCAGCTTCACGCCGCAAGATCACGCCGCCGTCTCCGTCGCTGCCACCTGTGCAGCCACCGCAAGCTCCTCGGCGCAGGATCCCCGTCTCAGGATCTACCGGAGCAGGTCCCCATCGCAGGCCCTTTGCTGCCCCATCTCCGTCACCATCTCCTTCGCAGGACCAAGGCAAGGAGAGGAGAGACAAGGTACTGACATCAACTGCCCCTCAATTTTCTCTCTCGATTAGGTAGATTTAGAAGCTCTGTTTATGTCCTTAGTTGGTGAATGTTTGAAACAAGGTACTGACATCAACTGCCTCTACATTTCATCATCTCCGGTGCAGGCACCACAGGCTCCCCTCCGCAGGACCTTCACCATTCCGCTCTCACCAACTGCCTCAACATTTCCCTCCCTGGAGTCCCTGCCACCGGGACAGATTCACAACATCTCCGTTTTACGACCTGCAACCACCGGAGGCGAAGGACACCGAGGAGTTGGTGCATCCCACAGGTTTGTTTCATGAAAATTCTGTTTGCCATCAGGGTTTGCCCATTAGTTTATCTTGTTTGTCCATCATGAAATTTATGTTTGCCATCATTGGAAGCTTATTCTTGTTTGCCCATCATGAAAATTCTGTTTGCCATCATGGTTTGCCCATTAGTTTATCTTGTTTGTCCATCATGAAATTTATGTTTGCCTTCATTGGAAGCTTATTCTTGTTTGCCCATCATGAAAATTCTGTTTTCCATCATGGTTTGCCCATTAGTTTATCTTGTTTGTCCATCATGAAAATTGTGCAAGGTTTGATCCGGATTGTGATCGTTTCCTTGTAGTTTTCATTACTTCTCTGAAGGAAGTAGTTGTCTTGTTAGGAGCATTAGCTTATTGATGCTGACTAGTGATGTTCTTCAGCCTATATAGGGCAACAAAGTCCAGTAAAATTGTCCACTTATGCCTGTCATTCTCTCTTTGCTATGATTTGTAGAAAAACAAAAGATGAATTGATCAAAGGTGTGTGCTTTAAATTTTGAGTTTGTAAAGTTTGACTAAGTTTGCTATGAAAACATGATGGATATTATAGATGTTGATGTTCTTTATATATACTTGATCAAACTTTATGAAGGTTTTTTTTATTTCTGTTGGGTGTCATATCTAGCCTACCCTTACTTGCTTGGGAAATTTCTTGTTTGCCTATCATGAAATTTCTGTTTGCCATCATGGGAAGCTTAATTCATCTTGTTTGCCATCACAGTGAGAAGAACAAGGAGGAGCCAGACTATGAGACTGAAGAGGATGATTATTACAGTGAAGAGGATGATCATTACAGTGAAGAGGATGATCATTACAGTGAAGACGATGATTACTTCAGTGCTGATGAGGATGATTGGAACACATGGACCATTCTTAGAGGTTTGTTTCTTAATCAAATTTATGTTTCAAAGATGACAAGTGCTGCATTACCTTACTATTATTCTAACACCACAATATTTTGTCAAATATGGCTAGGTTTATGTGGTGATGAATCATTTGACAAGTGCTGCATTTTTGGAAATGAAGTGCAGCTGACTTGTAATCAAAGGAATCAACTATGTAGCATTGTGGAGGAGCTGCCAATGCCAGAAATGAAGCACTATGTCTGCACATTGATGAACAACAATGTAATACCAAGAGAAGGTAAAATGGTAAGTGATACTGCTTTCTTTGCATTATTTTAAATAGCAACTGATGAATTCACTGTCTTTTGAATGTTGTTGCTTTCCATGAATTACTTGTTGGCTAAACTCATTGTAGCTTGCACAGTAGGGTATCATATTCAGATGTACGCCACTGTGACTTGTTTATGAAGAAAATATACATAAACTGATGGTTGAATTGGCTAGGAATAGCTAGGTGGTCTCTGTAGCTTCTAGTATCTATGTACTACTCTACTGGTTTGCTATATATGTCCATCTATTTTTATCTATTTGCACAAGAATAGCTTCTAAATAGTATCTGGATCTAGTTGCTCACTTTCTGCCAGCAACTCTTGGTCAAACCAAGTGATGTTACCTAAATGGTCATGTTTGATTGTTGTTGAGCTTTGCTTGATGGTTTTGATTTACTTGCCCTTCTCCTTCTTGCTCCTGGATGATCTTGCTTAAGTTCCCATGTCTCTGGTTGGATTGACTTTGGTTGGTTTGGAGGATGATGCATGGTTCCATAACATTGTAAATTCTTGTAGGAATTTTACTGATTTCGAATTTGTTCCATCAATTTCAGGAGTTTTCACAAGAGTACACAAGTGCATACCTTGTGAAATTTCTCATGTCACAATAGCACATTAAGTATGGTATTTCTGGTGGAGCTCAAGATGTCGCTGTAGTTGTCAACTGTAGTACAAGCTCTCTAAACAAGTACTGCAGGATGAGGTATGATGGTTCTCGAAAGGCCAAGATCAGTGCTGGCTGGACAAAAACTGTTGAATCATTCAAACTCAAGGAAGGAGATGTTTGCAAGATAACCTTCAAGGATGAGAGGGATATTCCGTACACTAGGAGGGATCAGTTTGCCTGGCTAAGGATGGTTATCACAAAACTTGAAGATTTGCAAGAATGACCTAATGTAGAAGTCCAGTGTTGGATGGTTCAGTAGTTATAAGTTAAGTGCTATTGGTTCCTGCTGTAATACTGGTCAAGACTATTATAAGTTATGCATGGATCTTATGAATTAAGTCTGATTATCCTGCCTGTATTGTTCTGCAATGCATGGATCTTATGAATTAAGTCTGATTATCCTGCCTGTATTGTTCTGCAATGCATGGATCTTTTGAATTTGCCTGCCTGTATTGATGATGACTTTTTTTCCTTTTGAACAAAATGACTATCCTGACATCAATGTTCTGAATTAATCTATATTCAGAACAAGGCAGGTAGCCAACATTTTGCAATTTTAAAAATGTCCATTCAATGTATTTCTGTTCCATTGGGCCTACACTTGAATTAGTTATTTGCATAATGGGCCTGTGGGCCTTTTTTGGAAACGACATGAGGGTGTTACCCTTCCTATTGTGGGAACGTGGGTAAGTGGTAGTTCCGTTTATATAAGGAGGCAAACCGTCCAAGAAAATCCACAGAAGCAGTTCTTGGTGAGTTCCACTATTTTTCACTTCTCATTTTTCTTCCTTGCTTCTTCATTGATCATGACTTTGTACCTCTTCTTTCTTCATTGATTCATGCAGCGCCAGAACCCTAGGGAGGATCAGTTTGGACAATTTGTTTTCCTTCTTCTGCGTTGCACTTTCGGTAGGTACACATACTTCCTTGCTTCTGCATCAATTTTCATGTCCATTTCTTCTATGGTCATAATCATGTTCTTATCAGGGATGGATGTGGTTGGTTGTCATTTCTGTCGTCAACCACTGGAAATTTGTGGTCGCCGTTCTAACAGGCGTGCAGTTTCTTTTGAAGTTCAGATGATGCAGGGATTTGAAAATGGAATGGTTAGTGCAATAAGCATTTTCCCTTGCATTAATAATTCTTGATGTGCCTCCCTGCTCTACCAAATTATTTCTTGATGTGCCTTGCAACGCTCAGTATGTGCTCAGTATGGTATGCTATTAGTTTTTCATTCCTCCCTACTCTTCTAATTTATTTCAGGCTGTGCCTTGCAAATTCAAGGAGCAAGTTAGTAAGCTTGCAAGTTCAGAGAACTGGATGGTGGCAAAATGCCCAATGAGGATTTATGACAAGTACCTTGTGAAAGATGGTACCACTACAACTATTTGTGGTCCATACTGGAGGTCCCTTGTCATGTTACATAATATCCAACTTGGTGATGTACTTTCATTCACCTACATGGAAGAAGAGAACATATTCCATCTCAGTGTGTACCAAATTGTGAACACTGTCAAGGAAGAAAAACCTTATGTTGGAGAACAAGGTATGATACATTATTCATGTGTTCATGTATTTTTTGCCTGACATGAGGTTATCATTACAGCTCCTAAATAATAATCTGTACTGACTTGTTTCTTTGTTCTGGACCAGTTGTTTATGATGTCATCCCAAGAATCAGAGTGCAACTCCACAAGACAATATTTACAAACATCAGAGCCATCACTGAGGAGCATATGGCTGCCATTACCTTTGGCCTGACCAAAGTTGTGTTGGCTGCACCAAACCAGGAACTTGATGAAAATGAGTTCTATGAGAGTACAAAGGAGTTGCAGTTCTTTGCTCACATTTATAATGAGGAAAATGTGCACTTTAATGCCCTGGTAAGTTGTATATCTAATAAGACATGTGCAGGACACTTGTGGAACTGTAAATACAAGTCTGTACTGACAAGAATTTTTTTTCTCTCTTTCAGTACCTGAATCCGAAATCATTTAACCATGTCGGCTCCCCTGTCAATGGATTTGCACACTTGTGGAAGAGGGACCTTGAAGAGCCTGTTGTAGCCTGGTACCACATTGAAGGAGATGATCACATTGCATTTACCATTGGGTGGGATCAATTTAGGGAGCAGTCACATATTGTTGAAGGAACTCTCCTTCTAATGATTGCAACACCAAGAGCTGAAGCAATTTTTCTGGACTTTGTGGAGATCATCAACCCATGAAGTATAGGGTCTAGTTGTTAAGTGGTTATGTGTGACTTGCTGTTTAATCTCTGTGATTATTATTTGAATGGATGAAGTGTGTAATGTTTAGAACACTGTGTTTTGTAATCTACTGTGATTTGCTTCATACTATTAAATGTGTTTTGGATTTGCTAAGATTCAATTAGGAGACTACTGTAATCAACTGTGATTACTACTATATATGTGAAAGCAAGAATTCCTAAGGCACTTGTGTTTTTACCACATTTGCATGGATTTTTTCTTGCAACTGCTGATGTTCTTTTTGCCATTTCTAAAGGACATTTCCAAAAAAAATAGGATTTTTAAGTTTTACCATGCAAGAATTCCAAAGGCACTTGTGTTTTTACCACATTTGCATGTATTTTTTCTTGCAACAGTTGTTATTTGAAAGTAGTAAATTGGAATTGAAGTTTCTCTGAATTGTGGGCTAAC
>NC_061509.1:110580101-110592106 GCF_022539505.1 Lolium rigidum | reverse complement strand
GTATCTCAAGTGACATCGAAAGATGAAGCATCAACATCATAATTTGTTCTAATAATAGAATCATAAGGTACCTTCATTATCTTTCTAGGGAAGTGTTCCATACCTTTCTTGAGAGGAAATTGATATTTAATATTACCTTCCTTCATATCAATAGTAGCACCAACGGTTCGAAGAAAAGGTCTTCCCAATATAATGGGGCAAGATGCATTGCATTCAATATCCAAGACAACAAAATCAACGGGGACAAGGTTATTGTTAACCATAATATGAACATTATCAACTTTCCCCAATGGTTTCTTTTTAGCATTATCAGCGAGATTAACATCCAACTAACAATTCTTCAATGGTGGCAAGTCAAGCATATCATAGACTTTCTTAGGCATAACAGAAATACTTGCACCAAGATCACATAAAGCATTACAATAAAAATCTTTGACTCTCATTTTAATGATGGGCTCCCAACCATCCTCTAGCTTTCTAGGAATAGAAGTTTCAAGTTTTAGTTTCTCTTCTCTAGCTTTTATGAGAGCATTTGTAATATGTTTTGTGAAAGCCAAATTTATAGCACTAGCATTGGGACTCTTAGCAAGTTTTTGCAAGAACTTTATAACTTCAGAGATGTGGCAATCATCAAAATCTAAATCATTACAATCTAAAGCAATGGGATTATCATCCCCAAGGTTGGAAAAAATTTCAGCGAGCTTTATCACAAGCGGCTTCGAGCAGCTTTTAGCAGTTTCAGGTAATTTTGCGCGCTTTGCACTAGGAGTAGAAGCATTGCCAACACCAATTATTTTACCATTGATAGTAGGAGGTGCAGCAACATATGAATCATTAGCATTGCTAGTGGTGGTAATAGTCCAAACTTTAGCTACATTTTCCTTTTTAGCTAGTTTTTCATTTTCTTCTCTATCCCACCTAGCACTGCAGTTCAGCCATTAATCTTATATTCTCATTAATTCTAACTTGGATGGCATTTGCTGTAGTAACAATTTTATTTTCAATATCCCTATTAGGCATAACTTTCGATTTCAAAAGATCAACATCAGAGGCAAGACTATCAACTCTAGAAACAAGAATATCAATTTTATTGAGCTTTTCCTCAACAGATTTGTTAAAGGCAGTTTGTGTACTAATAAATTCTTTAAGCATGGCCTCAAGTCCAGGGGGTGTATTCCTATTATTTTTGTAAGAATTCCCATAAGAATTAGCATAACCGTTACCATTATTATAAGGGTATGGCCTATAGTTATTACTAGAATTGTTCCGATAAGCATTGTTGTTGAAATTATTATTTTTAATGAAGTTTACATCAACATGTTCTTCTTGGGCAACCAATGAAGCTAATGGAACATTATTAGGATCAACATTAGTCCTATCATTCGCAAGCATAGACATAATAGCATCAACCTTATCATTCAAGGAAGAGGATTCTTCAACAGAATTTACCTTCTTACCTTGTGGAGCTCTTTCCGTGTGCCATTTAGAGTAATTAACCATCATATTATCAAGAAGCTTTGTTGCTTCACCAAGAGTGATGGACATAAAGGTACCTCCAGCAGCTGAATCCAATAAATTCCGCGAAGAAAAATTTAGTCCCGCATAGAAGGTTTGGATGATCATCCAAGTAGTCAGTCCATGGGTTGGGCAATTTTTAACCGAGAGATTTCATTCTTTCCCAAGCTTGAGCAACATGTTCATTATCTAATTGTTTAAAATTCATTATGCTACTCCTCAAAGATATAATTTTAGCAGGGGGATAATATCTACCAATAAAAGCATCCTTGCATTTAGTCCAGGAATCAATACTATTCTTAGGCAGAGATAGCAACCAATCTTTAGCTCTTCCTCTTAATGAGAAAGGGAACAATTTTAATTTTATAATGTCACCATCTACATCTTTATACTTTTGCATTTCACATAGTTCAACAAAATTATTGAGATGGGAAGCAGCATCATCAGAACTAACACCAGAAAATTGCTCTCTCATGACAAGATTAAGTAAAGCAGGTTTAATTTCAAAGAATTCTGCTGTAGTAGCAGGTGGAGCAATAGGTGTGCATAGGAAATCATTGTTATTTGTGCTAGTGAAGTCACACAACTTAGAATTTTCAGGGTTGGCCATTTTAACAGTAGTAAATAAAGCAAACTAGATAAAGTAAATGCAAGTAAACTAATTTTTTTGTGTTTTTGATATAGCAAACAAGGCAATAAATAAAGTAAAACTAGCAACTAATTTTTTTGTGTTTTGATATAATGCAGCAAACAAAGTAGTAAATAAAATAAAGCAAGACAAAAACAAAGTAAAGAGATTGAGAAGTGGAGACTCCCCTTGCAGCGTGTCTTGATCTCCCCGGCAACGGCGCCGGAAATTTGCTTGATGCGTGTAGTTGACACGTCCGTTGGGAACCCCAAGAGGAAGGTGTGATGCGCACAGCGGCAAGTTTCCCTCAGTAAGAAACCAAGGTTTAATCGAACCAGTAGGAGTCAAGAAGCACGTTGAAGGTTGATGGCGGCGGGATGTAGTGCGGCGCCACACCAGAGATTCCGGCGCCAACGTGGAACCTGCACAACACAACCAAAGTACTTTGCCCCAACGAAACAGTGAGGTTGTCAATCTCACCGGCTTGCTGTAACAAAGGATTAACCGTATTGTGTGGAAGATGATTGTTTGCAGAGAAATTAGTAAAAACAAGTATTGCAGCAGATTTGTGTTTCAGTATTAAAGAATGGACCGGGGTCCACAGTTCACTAGAGGTGTCTCTCCCATAAGATAAAAGCATGTTGGGTGAACAAATTACAGTCGGGCAATTGACAAATAGAGAGGGCATAACAATGCACATACATGACATGATAAGTATAGTGAGATTTAATTGGGCATTACGACAAAGTACATAGACCGCCATCCAACTGCATCTATGCCTAAAAAGTCCACCTTCGAGGTTATCGTCCGAACCCCTCCGGTATTAAGTTGCTAGCAACAGACAATTGCATTAAGTATGGTGCGTAATGTAATCAACAACTACATCCTCGGACATAGCGCCAATGTTTTATCCCTAGTGGCAACAAGCACAACACAACCTTAGAACTTTCGTCACATCGTCCCGGGTGTCAATGCGGCATGAACCCACTATCGAGCATAAATACTCCCTCTTGGAGTTAAAAGTAAAAACTTGGCCAGAGCCTCTACTAGAAACGGAGAGCATGCAAGATCATAAACAACACATATGTAATAACTTGATAATTAACATGACATGGTATTCTCTATCCATCGGATCCCGACAAACACAACATATAGAATTACAGATAGATGATCTTGATCATGTTAGGCAGCTCACAAGATCCAACAATGAAGCACAATGAGGAGAAGACAACCATCTAGCTACTGCTATGGACCCATAGTCCAGGGGTGAACTACTCACTCATCACTCCGGAGGCGACCATGGCGGTGTAGAGTCCTCCGGGAGATGAATCCCCTCTCCGGCAGGGTGCCGGAGGAGATCTCCGGAATCCCCGAGATGGGATCGCCGGCGGCGGCGTCTCAGTAAGGTTTTCCGTATCGTGGTTTTTCGCATCATGGGTTTCGCGACGGAGGCTTTGAGTAGGCGGAAGGGCAGAGTCGGGGGCCTGACGAGGGGCCACACCATAGGGCGGCGCGGGCCCCCCCTTGGCCGCGCCGCCTTGTGGTGTCGCCACCTCGTGGCCCCACTTCGTATGTTCTTCGGTCTTCTGGAAGCTCCGTGGAAAAATAGGCCCCCGGGTCTTCGTTTCGTCCAATTCCGAGAATATTTCGTTACTAGGATTTCTGAAACCAAAAACAGCAGAAAACAGGAACTGGCACTTCGGCATCTTGTTAATAGGTTAGTTCCAGAAAATGCACGAATATGACATAAAGTGTGCATAAAACATGTAGGTATCATCAATAATATGGCATAGAACATAAGAAATTATCGATACATCGGAGACGTATCATCCTTGATGATGGAGAACCTGCGGCGGGGATGGGGAACACCGGCGGCGGCGCATCAGCTAGATGAGAAGAAGAGGAAGGCTCGATACCATGTTAATCGTGGAATCTTCTGGGTGGAATGGTGTAACCGTCTGGGTCACTGGTACGTGTTTATATTAGCGAGAATAACCCCTCGCAGGGCAATACAGAGTTGGGTACGTGTACGTGTGGTGTACTACACAATCTCGTATACGTACCAGTATTACATGCCTAATACGCCAAATATGGATGAGACGGGCCAAAGTGGTGAGGCTCCATGTGCAGACTCGCCAGCGCCCCCATCCCTGCTCGGCCTCCTGCCCAAGATCATCAGTGTCGTGAACTATGAGGCCGCCTAGCTGTGCGAGCTAGCTGGCGTCATGGACGGTGAGGCCTCCTACCCGTGCGGGCTTGCCGGTATCATGGATGGTGAGGCTGCCTCCCCTGCAGGATCGCCGGTGCCGTCATCCCTGATTGGCCTCCCGCGGGCTCGCTGGCACCAGGGACGGTGAGGACGCCTCCCTGTGCAGGTTCGCCAGCGCCTCCGTCCCTGCATGGCCTCCTGCCCGTGTGGGTCGCCAGTGTCGCGCACGGTGAGGCCACCTATCGGCCGTGAGCGGCGCTGGTAGGAATTTGGGGCGGCGTATAGGAGGAATGTAGATGTAACCTCAATCATTTTCTATGTCTATACAACAACATCAAAGCCTTTTTCCCAAATAAGTTGGGTAGGTTAGATATTGAACCCAACAGAAAAGAGAACCAAAACAAGGAGAAAGAAAGAAAACGAAAAAAGAAAAAAAAGAAGAAAGAAGGAAAAAAAAAGGAAAAAAAGGAAAGAGAAAAGAAGCGAGCCGTTGACGATGTAATTACAGCCGGTCAGGAATACCAAGCAAAGTAAATTAGAAATAAAATATGAATTACATAATGATAAAAAATATGGGAAAACAACATTATGTTGTTTCAGAGTTGGGACGAAAAAAAATTGTGTACGGTTGAAGATATGATGGTGCATAGATTGCTGTATAATCACCTGTTTGCCACGCACTAGTGACATTACACCCATGTACATAAAGAAGATCAACATTAGTCTCACAGGTTGATGGCAATCCTACCTGAGAAGGATATCCTAATCTAACTAAGAAATAACACTTTACAAGAATCTAGTAGACAACCATGTAGCCGGAATTAGATGGCAACCGCAGTTGTGGATTTCGGGCAACCTAGATCCGTCGTCGGCACATAGAGGGGGCGGCGAGGGACGATGGGTCCTGCTGCTGGTATGTGGGTGTGGCGTCTCGGCCGGCGGTGCTTCGTTGGCTGGGTTCGGACCAGCCCACTAGTTTTCGGTGACGAGGATGGGAAGGTTCGGCTGCCAGTGAAACCTGAGCCATGATTCTATTCATGGAAGGTGATGGAGGTGTTGATGCACCTTTCCCTTGTTGAAGGCATCACCGTTCCAGCCATGGTCTTCTCACTCGTGTTGCTCCAGGGAAAACCCTAGATTTGGCACACCCAGATCGGATGATGGCGGCACATTTGGTGTCCTTTTCCCTATCTAGGGCATTATTTTTGGAGCAGCTGCTGGATGGTGGTGTGGCGTGGTATCTAACGTCTTCGACGATGAGTCTTGGTGGCATGCTACTGTGTGGTATCGGCGACACGGACGCAGTAGGATGGACGCCCATAGGGCACTGGAGTTATCTAGTGTCATGGCGGCGTTGACACCAGGCCTGCCAAGGTTGATGCATCAATCTCTCTTGGAGATGGGTTCCCCAAAGATGGTGGTAGCGATTTCTTTGGCATGTGCAATGTGCACGCTATGGTTTTGCTTCACCGGTTGTGCTTTTCACCTGCCAATGAGTGGCTTGGGGAGGCATTCAGTTTGTTAGATGATGTGCATTGGTGCGATGGTATGGCATGGTCATCCCCTTCATCAGTCTTGTAGGTGTAGCGAACTCTCGCTTGAACGGTGGTTTCGATTTGATCTTTGTATTTCCTTGCAAGGTTTTATTGAATAATCTAATAAAAAAGATGTGTGCATTCTTAGAATGGAGAGGTTGGAGGTTCCACCTCTGTTTCCAAAAAAGAAGAGAGACTGGAAGGTCGATGTGATCCAAAATTTCCGCCATGCAGGTAACTGCGAAAGACGAAATAGCGTTTATGGAACAGTTAGTCGCCACCTTATCCATCACAAATATGCCTATCCTTCTGTCTCAACTTGGTCGTCTGGCTCTTTTTTTCTCACAGAGGTAAACAGGTGAAAAGATGAGATAGAACCATTTTTCTGCAACTGGATCGGAAAAGAAGAATTATAATAACAACAGAATTTTACACCTATACTTCCATGGTATCCAAACTTTTGAAAAAATTGTAACAGAACAATTCATTTCATACATTTTTGCCAAGGAAAAAGAGAAGTGTCAAAAAAATTTGCATAAGCAATGTACAAACATATGAGAAGTCTCCCAAGGTCTTAGTGGTTAGCAAGCCTGAGTTTCAATATCAGTTCTATATTAATTAAAATGGTACGGTATCTTATTCCTCCTAGAGATCACTTTTCTTTCTAAGAGATTTGCTAGTTCTCAGCTAGCTTAGTTCATAGCTAAGTCCTGATCCGTTGGATGAGTTGTTGTGCGCGTGCGCTGTTGGACTGCTGTACGCTTGCCCTGTTGTTGGTTATTTGGGCTTTTTGATTGATCTTCATTGTACGCATAGAGCCATGGGCTGGACACTATTCTATTATTATATGTTAATTATGGCACGGTGCCGGCTAATCCATGCATGGCATATTAGCCTAGATATATAGTATATACTAGCACAATACCCGTGCATTGCTACGGACCGACTGATTTTTATCATTCAATGCAAATAACTAAAGATAACACATCTTTCTTATTTTTTCAACTTAAAACATGTCCGTCCAACTTTTTCACCGAGGTTTAGCATGTTCACGTCTTTCCTTAACTTCCTTCTTATGAGTGATTAGTATTTAATTTTTCAAAGAATAAGTTTGGTCCCATCAGCAGATTGAAGTATTTTCTCTTGGTCTACCAGGTTCACGTCTTTCTATGAATTATCCACATGAGTTATCTATTATTTAGTCAGGAGAATTCCGTGTTGGTCTTAATTACATGAAGATTATATTCTAACAAAATATTCTTTATGTGCAATAAAATGAGAAATTGTAGAACTTCTCTTGAGAAAAGGCACATCAACTTATGTTGGTTTTTGTTGTCCTTTGTAACTACTACTCTATACAAATACGTGTCTCATTTTGGGCAAGATACATTTTTTTTATTATAGATACATCTATATCTTAAAAACTTGAGACACTGTTTTAGAACGGAGGGAGTGCGTCTATTATCCTTTTCGCTAGATCAAAAAAAGATTGTCTCTCTAAGAATTATTACTTGCACTTAATTAACAGACTGAACCATAATCTTTAAGCATTTAGAATGCTATAAAAAAGAACATGAAGCTGGCCGATATGTACACATTTGTGTTGTGTGCAAGAGGATGGCATGCGCGTTAACTAAGTATGTACACACGCATCTGTAGAGGCTAAGGGTATCTCTAACGGGACGATGCATTTTGGACGTCTAAATGTTCGCATCCGTCTGTTTGTGTTGGTCCGAATGGTCGAAATCGACTGCGCGTCTGTTTGCATCGGGGTGGCTCCAGCGGCACGATGCATTTTCTTTCGATTCTGCATTTTGTTCAACATAAAAACATAATTTACATAGTAAAAGAAAGGAAAATAAAATAACAAAACCTAAGAACGGCTGCGCCTACTGGTCGTCGTCATTGCTGTCGACCACGACAAGCTCCGGTACTGGCCACGGCCAGTTGGGAAGCGGCGGAACATACGCCGGTGCCGCCAGCGGTGGTGGAGGTGGAGCAACCCACGCCGGTGGTGGCGGTTGAGCAGCCCAGGCCGGTGGTGGAGGTTGAGCAGCCCACGCCGGTGGTGGAGATGGAGGCCCCCACGGGTTGTACGGCGGAGGTGGAGGCGGCGGTTGCACCGGTTGCATGGCCGAGTCCTCGAACGACCGTCGTAGGGCCTCTTCCTCTGTCAGGCCCAGCGGCATGATGCCGGTGGCATACCGGGGCAGGGGCGGCTGCACCGGTCGGTCCACCTCCCAGACGAGGACGCTGAGCCTCGCGATCTCGTTGTCCATCATCGTCTCCGTGTACTCGAACTTCCGGCCCTCCGGCATAGCCAACTGTCATTCCTGGAAAATGCAGGCGACGTAGTCGTCGCTGTCGTCCTTGGTCTCCTCGTTGTGGTAGGCTAGCACGTCAGTGTAGTCATCGTCGTCCTGTGCAGGCGCCGGCGGCTGCCGTGTTCGACAACGAGGCAGCGGTGGATGGTCAAACGGGAAGTCCCTGTCGCTGAGGAAGCCCGCCCTCCTCCTCGGATCCCTCTCGGTCTCGTGCCAGGTACGCCAGGTGTCAGAGTCGATGGCGTAGGCGGGATCGGCGCGGAGGTCCGGCAGCAAGTACCGCCGCCTGCGCCGGATCTCGGCGCTCCCCTCTGGCTCGCGCGCAGGCATGGGCGGGACATGCACCCGGAGGTAGCTGAGCCGCCAGGCATGTGCACATCCCCCCAGCTGTCGCACGGCGTCTAGTTGGTGTGCATGAGTCGCGCCACATTGACGAGTAGCGGCACCCTGTGCGTCCGCTCCGCCTTCTTGGTGCCGCTGTCGAACGCCTCGGAGTCGTTCTTCTTCTTCAACATGGTGTTGCGGTGGCGCGCGGCGGTGGTGGGAGTGGAGGTGTACGTGGTGTGGGCGTTTCTTGGTGCCTCTTTATGTCGTCTTTTAAAGCCGGCCGCGCGCGGGACATGATGTCATTGAAGGCGGCGCAGAAGCCCAGCTGCCGCCCGCCAGTGCGCGCGCACAAGAGGCAGCCACGATATTGATGGCGAAGGCTGCGGCGCAGAAGCGGAAGCGCTGGCCATGAAAGCTATGCCCTCGATACAGCCCTATGGCTCGCTGCCAGGCAGGCCCTGTGGAAACGCGATCGGTCACTTGGGGCGTCCGCGCAGCGACCGCCATGACGCATCCCGGGCGCAATTATGCGCCGCGTTTGCACCGCTGCGGATAGCCCGATCACTATGCATCATCCCGCTGGAGCAGGTCCAGACGCATTTTTGGTCCGCACGGCCTCATTGGAGATGCCCTAAGAGGCCAGTATGCATGTATTTTTTTTTTGAACAAACCAGTATGCATGTTGAATGTGTTGCTACCGATTGTACACGCAAGGGCCGGACCAAAAAACTGTTCCAGCCGCATTCCCCAAACCCGAATTTTGTCCGGCGCGCTCCGATACGGTGTCCGGGGCCCCGAGCCCGTCTCCGCCCCACAGGGGACGCTCCGGGAACGCCGGATACAAAAAAAAGCGAGGCAAAGCGACGCGGGCCCGACGCGTCAGCGGCTCAATGAAAAATCGTCTCCCACTCCCGCCAAATCCCGCCCCTCCCACCATATCGCGCCTATCCCGCCACGCATTTCTGGCCTCCCAACACATATCCCGCCGCCGATTCATTTCTCCTATCCCGCCGATTTGTTTCTCCCTCCCACCATCCACCGGCCGTCGCTATCCTCTCCCCATTCCATGGCGCCGCCGACAGCCTGTTGCGGTCAGAAACCCACCGGCGAGCAGCGACGGGCAACACAGTAGAGCCGGGAGGCTCCCAGGACTGCGGCTGGCCCTGGTCCCTCGAGCGACGGCCCGCAAAGCCTCGGCACGCACGTCCGATGCTGGTGCAAGGGCGTGCCACCTGACCTATACCCGGTCGTGAAGGTGATGGATTTGCTTCGCTTAGTTTCCTGCATGGCATACACGTAAACATTAAATACGAGCCTCGATTGGCTCTCAGGTTGTCCTGTGAATCGGCTCAAGGAGCCGATCCACCCATGATTCGTACGAGGTGTACGATCACATGTTGGTCCTGCTTGATCAATATAAAGCTAAAACGACCTACTACGATTTAGGGTTTTCACCACATAATCGGAACATCCTACGCGTGATTGAGCCTGGCGGCCACGCACGGTGATCATAAACCCACCCTAGACAAGGCCTAAAAACAAACATGAAGTTGATCCCCGGAACATCCTGTCTAGGGCTAGCAAACTACACCCTACGTGCCACTGAATCCTTCAACCCGTTTGTAAGGCCTAACTATGCAGATATTAAACTAATCCTTGAATAACAAGGAGCAATCATAACGGATCAGATCTACTAAATAATGATAAAGCGAGGTGCCGCCCTTACACCTAAGATAGGTGTAAGGGCGGCTAGACGTCTAAGGGTTGCACGGACGAAAGCATATGATACGATGAAACAATGCTAACCCTAACACATCTATGATAACTACGTTGCTCGCCATCAACAAGGCTTCAGCACGAGCAACGCATGAACGGCGAATAAACGTGTACTTCCTAGATCGCAAGATGCGATCTAGGCAGCATGATGCTTACCCGGAAGAAACCCTCGAAACAAGGGAGTTGGCGATGCGCCTAGATTGGTTTGTGATGAACGTGATTGTTGTTTATTTCAGAAACCCTAGATACATATTTATAGTCCGTAGACTTTCTAACGTGGGAATAATCCCAACCGTGCACGAGCCAAATTCTATCTAACCGACACGTATCCTACTATATTTACAGATACACGGGCAAACTAGCCCAAACTTTGTATACAAGGCCGATTCATGTATTTCTTCCATGTATATTCTTCAAGCCCATCTTAATCGCGGCCCACCTCTGATCCGGTCAAATTCTGGTGATAACAATATCATATAACCAACTCAATGATGTTAGTCTGTTAATCAATAAAACTGGGAAAACAATGGACGTCCAAGTATTTTTTTTCATGACCAAGAGATGTTTGCTTCTCCATCCCCTTCCTCCTCTTCCTCCTCCGCCTCGTCGAATCTCTCCTCCCAGACCTTCTCCTCCTCCTCCTCCTCATCCCGCGAACCCACGCCAGAGTGGGACCCGGTGGCGGCTCAGATGGCGGCGCTCGACGAGCACGCCCCGGAGGAGTGGGACCAGGAGGACCACGCCTCCTCCGTCTGGTCCGAGGACGACAAGTCCTTGACCAGCGGAGATGAAGACCTCCAGTTCCTCACTGATGGGGAACTGGAATCGGAGAGCGAGGACGACTCGTTCTCCTGGGACAATTACACCCCTTCCGAGGAAGAGGAGGAGGAAGACGACGACGACGACTCCCTCGAAGGTTACCCACCAGCGAAGCGCCTTCGCACCTGGTGGGATGACGATGACAGCGACGATGACGAGGAGGATGAGGCTCCCGTAGAGGGCTACAGGAGCAGCGACGAGGAGCCCGCCGGCAGCAGCGCCGACGAGAGCTCCGAGGACGACGACGAGGGCAGCGACGGCCCGTAGACTAGGATCGAATAGTATAGGCCTAGTAGTAGTAGTGCATTAGGCATCGGATGATCCTTTTGAGAGCCATCGGCTCTTTCTTGTAAAGTCGTTCCCTTGAATCAATAAGAACTGTTCTTCCAATTGGACTCTCCATTTATCCAATTTCAAGTCTTCCATTCGCCGCACTAAGAACCGATAGCAGCGTATCGGACTTTTCCCCTCAAACGCCCATGAGGCCAGACTCAAATATCCGACCATGATACTTTGCAACCCTGAAGCCGATGGCTGTTCATCGGCTGTTTTGAACATCCAGTCTCCTTCAGGGATAGTTTTGCCGATGATGTCCCCTCATCTCCTTGCAGTAACAGGACGGTCCAGACCCACCTTTGAAGAGGGTTGTGATACAGAGCCAGCCGATAACACCTAAATCGGCTTCAAAAAGCAGAGTGTCTATTAAGACAGCTGCCCCCCGAGCCTCAGTCAAGGCGAGAACAGCTGCGAGGACACACAGTTCAGTCGAAGGGATTCGAGCTCGAGCAATTCTGAGGAAACCACCACGCAGAGCCAGCCAGACTTGCCACCGTCGGCTTCCTCTCCTCGGCTGATTTTGCATGCTGACCCTT
>NC_061509.1:110545027-110580001 GCF_022539505.1 Lolium rigidum | reverse complement strand
TTGTGTCTTGGAAGTTGTTTACTACTGTAGCAACCTCTCCTTATCTTAGTTTTGAGTTTTGCTGTGCCAAGTTAAGCCGTTGATAGAAAAGTAAGTACTAGATTTGGATTACTGCGCAGTTCCAGATTTCTTTGTTGTCACGAATCTGAGCCCACTGCCCTGCAGGAAGCTCAGAAAATTATGCCAATTTACGTGCATGATCCTCAGATATGTACGCAACTTTCATTCAATTTGAGCATTTTCATTTGAGCAAGTCTGGTGCCATTTTAAAATTCGTCAATACGAACTGTTCTGTTTTGACAGATTCTGCCTTTTATTTCGCATTGCCTCTTTCGCTATGTTGGATGAATTTCTTGGATCCACTAATGTCCAGTAGCATTATGCAATGTCCAGAAGTGTTAAGAATGATTGTGTCACCTCTGAATATGTCAATTTATATTGTGCACTAACCCTCTAATGAGTTGTTTCGAGTTTGGTGTGGAGGAAGTTTTCAAGGATCAAGAGAGGAGTATGATGCAACATGATCAAGGAGAGTGAAAGCTTCTAAGCTTGGGGATGCACCCGGTGGTTCACCCCTGCATATATCAAGAAGACTCAAGCTGTTTAAGCTTGGGGATGCCCAAGGCATCCCCTTCTTCATCAACAAATTATCAGGTTCCTCCCCGAAACTACATTTTTATTCCGCCACATCTTATGTGCTTTTTCTTGGAGCGTCGGTTTGTTTTTGTTTTTGTTTTGTTTGAATAAAATGGATCCTAGCATTCACTTTATGGGAGAGATACACACTCCGCTGTAGCATATGGACAAATATGTCCTTGGTTTCTACTCATAGTATTCATGGCGAAGTTTCTCCTTCGTTAAATTGTTATATGGTTGGAATTGGAAAATGATACATGTAGTAATTGCTATAAATGTCTTGGGTAATGTGATACTTGGCAATTGTTGTGCTCATGTTTAAGCTCTTGCATCATATGCTTTGCACCCATTAATGAAGAAATACATAGAGCATGCTAAAATTTGGTTTGCATATTTGGTTTCTCTAAGGTCTAGATAATTTCTAGTATTGAGTTTGAACAACAAGGAAGACGGTGTAGAGTCTTATAATGTTTTCAATATGTCTTTTATGTGAGTTTTGCTGCACTGGTTCATCCTTGTGTTTGTTTCAAATAAGCCTTGCTAGCCTAAACCTTGTATCGAGAGGGAATACTTTCATGCATCCAAAATACTTGAGCCAACCACTATGCCATTTGTGTCCACCATACCTACCTACTACATGGTATTTTCCAGCCATTCCAAAGTAAATTGCTTGAGTGCTACCTTTAAAATTCCATCATTCACCTTTGCAATATATAGCTCATGGGACAAATAGCTTAAAAACTATTGTGGTATTGAATATGTAATTATGCACTTTATCTCTTATTAAGTTGCTTGTTGTGCGATAACCATGTTTATCGGGAACGCCATCAACTCATTGTTGAATTTCATGTGAGTTGCTATGCATGTTCGTCTTGTCTCGAAGTAAGGGCGATCTACACTGAGTTGAATGGTTTGAGCATGCATATTGTGAGAGAAGAACATTGGGCCGCTAACTAAAGCCATGATTCCATGGTGGAAGTTTCAGCTTTGGACAAACATCCTCAAATCTCTAATGAGAAAAGAATTAATTGTTGTCGAATGCTTAAAGCATTAAAAGAGGAGTCCATTATCTGTTGTCTATGTTGTCCCGGTATGGATGTCTAAGTTGAGAATAATCAAAAGCGAGAAATCCAAATGCGAGCTTTCTCCTTAGACCTTTGTACAGCGGTATAGAGGTACCCCTTTGTGATACTTGGTTAAAGCATATGTATTGCGGTGATAATCCAGGTAGTCCAAGCTAATTAGGACAAGGTGCGGGCACTATTAGTACACTATGCATGAGGCTTGCAACTTATAAGATATAATTTACATGATGCATATGCTTTATTACTACCGTTGACAAAATTGTTTCATGTTTTCAAAATCAAAGCTCTAGCACAAATATAGCAATCGATGCTTTTCCTCTATGAGGACCATTCTTTTACTTTCAATGTTGAGTCAGCTTCACCTATTTCTCTCCACCTCAAGAAGCAAACACTTGTGTGAACTGTGCATTGATTCCTACATACTTGCTTATTGCACTTATTATATTACTCTATGTTGACAATATCCATGAGATATACATGTTACAAGTTGAAAGCAACCGCTGAAACTTAATCTTCTTTTGTGTTGCTTCAATACCTTTACTTTGAATTATTGCTTTATGAGTTAACTCTTATGCAAGACTTATTGATGCTTGTCTTGAAGTGCTATTCATGAAAAGTCTTTGCTTTATGATTCACTTGTTTACTCATGTCATTACACATTGTTTTGATCGCTGCATTCACTACATATGCTTTACAAATAGTATGATCAAGTTTATGATGGCATGTCACTCCGTAAATTATCTTTGTTATCGCTTTACCCGCTCGGGACGAGCAGTAACTAAGCTTGGGATGCTGATACGCTCCAACGTATCGATAATTTCTTGTGTTCCATGCCACATTATTGATGTTATCTACATGTTTTATGCACACTTTATGTCATATTCGTGCATTTTCTGGAACTAACCTATTAACAAGATGCCGAGTGCCGCTTGCCGTTCATTGTTTTTGGTTTCGTAAATCCTAGTAAAGAAATATTCTCTGAATTGGACGTAAATAAAAGCCCAGAGGCCTATTTTCTTCTCACGAAGCTTCCGTAAGACCGAAGAGCGAGACGAAGAGGGGCCACGGTGGGAGCCAAACCTCAGGCGGCGCGGCCCCGTGGCCGCGCCGCCCCGTGGTGTGGGCCCCCGTGCCGCCCTCTCGACTTGCCCCTTCCGCCTACAAATAGCCTCCGTGACGAAAACCCCCAGCATCAGAGCCACCACACGGAAACACACGAGACGCTCGGCCGGGCCGCCGACCGACCCCGGGATCCCGGAGATCGTCCAGACCCCGCCGGAGAGGAATCATCTCCAAAGTTTGCCATCACCAATTATGATTTCTTATGCACCTTTATTTGTGATTACCTTATACTTATTTCAAGTTGAGTTATATGAGGAAGTTGTTTACTAGAATGTCTTGTGTGAATGAATATGATGCTTCTTGTCCGTATTAGATTTATCGACTCTTCACTCTATAAACATGTGGTCCTGTTTACCGAGTTCTGTTTCGCTTGGGGACAAGCGAGGTCTAAGCTTGGGGGGAGTTGATACGTCCAATTTGCATCACTATTTTATATCATAATTTGCTGTTATTCATTGATATATTTCATATTTGGAGATAATACTTATGTTATTTCATCTATTTTGCATGATTCATGATTATTGGAGGATCGCGCACCGGAGCCAGGATTCTGCTGGAAAAAGCATCGTCAGAACGCTGATACGTCTCCAACGTATCGATAATTTCTTGTGTTCCATGCCACATTATTGATGTTATCTACATGTTTTATGCACACTTTATGTCATATTCGTGCATTTTCTGGAACTAACCTATTAACAAGATGCCGAAGTGCCAGTTGCTGTTTTCTGCTATTTTTGGTTTCAGAAATCCTAGTAAAGAAATATTCTCGGAATTGGACGAAATAAAAGCCCAGAGGCCTATTTTCTCACGAAGCTTCCAGAAGTCCGAAGACGAAAGGAAGTGGGGCCACAGGGGAGCCAAACCCGCCCCCCCTTGGCCGCGCCGCCCTGTCATCTGGGGCCCCTGTGCCCCTCTCGACTTGCCCTTCCGCCTACTTAAAGCCTCCGTGACGAAACTTCCAGTACCGAGAGCCACGATACGGAAAACATTACTGAGACGCCGTCGCCGCCGATCCCATCTCGGGGGATCCTGGAGATCGCCTCCGGCACCCTCGCCGGAGAGGGGAATCATCTCCCGGAGGACTCTACACCGCCATGGTCGCCTCCGGAGTGATGAGTGAGTAGTCTACCCCTGGACTATGGGTCCATAGCAGTAGCTAGATGGTTGTCTTCTCCCCATTGTGCTATCATTGTCGGATCTTGTGAGCTGCCTATCATGATCAAGATCATCTATCTGTAATTCTATATGTTGCGTTTGTTGGGATCCGATGAATAGAGAATACTTGTTATGTTGATTATCAAAGTTATTGCTTATGTGTTGTTTATGATCTTGCATGCTCTCCGTTACTAGTAGATGCTCCGGCCAAGTAGATGCTTTTAACTCCAAGAGGGAGTACTTATGCTCGATAGTGGGTTCATGCTCGCATTGACACCGGGACAGTGACGTAAAGTTCTAAGGTTGTGTTGTGCTGTTGCCACTAGGGATAAAACATTGATGCTATGTCTAAGGATGTAGTTGTTGATTACATTACGCACCATACTTAATGCAATTGTCTCGTTGCTTTGCAACTTAATACCGGAGGGGTTCGGATGATAACCTCGAAGGTGGACTTTTTAGGCATAGATGCAGTTGGATGGCGGTCTATGTACTTTGTCGTAATGCCCAATTAAATCTCACTATACTCATCATGATATGTATGTGCATGGTCATGCTCTCTTTATTTGTCAATTGCCCAACTGTAATTTGTTCACCCAACATGCTGTTCGTCTTATGGGAGAGACACCTCTAGTGAACTGTGGACCCCGGTCCAATTCTCTTTACTGAAATACAATCTCATCGCAATACTTGTTTTTACTGTTTTCTCTGCAAACAATCATCTTCCACACAATACGGTTAATCCTTTGTTACAGACAAGCCGGTGAGATTGACAACCTCACCGTTTCGTTGGGGCAAAGTACTTTGGTTGTGTTGTGCAGGTTCCACGTTGGCGCCGGAATCTCTCGGTGTTGCGCCGCACTACATCCCGCCGCCATCAACCTTCAACGTGCTTCTTGGCTCCTCCTGGTTCGATAAACCTTGGTTTCTTTCCGAGGGAAAACTTGCTGCTGTGCTCATCATACCTTCCTCTTGGGGTTGCCCAACGAACGTGTGAAATACACGCCATCAAGCATATTTTCTGGCGCCGTTGCCGGGGAGATCAAGACACGCTGCAAGGGGAGTCTCCACTTCTCAATCTCTTTACTTTGTTTTTGTCTTTCTTTATTTTATTTACTACTTTGTTTGCTGCACTAAATCAAAATACAAAAAAATTAGTTGCTAGCTTTACTTTATTTACTGTCTTGTTCACTATATTGAAAACACAAAAAAATTAGTTTACTTGCATTTACTTTATCTAGTTTGTTTTATTTACTGTTGCTAAAATGGCCAACGCTGAAAATACTAAGTTGTGTGACTTCACAACCACAAATAATAATGATTTCTTATGCACACCTATTGCTCCACCTGCTACTACAGCAGAATTCTTTGAAATTAAACCTGCTTTACTGAATCTTGTCATGAACAATCAATTTTCTGGAGTTAGTTCTGATGATGCTGCTGCCCACCTTAATAATTTTGTTGAACTATGTGAAAAGCAAAAATATAAAGATGTAGATGGTGATATTATTAAACTAAAATTGTTTCCTTTCTCATTAAGAGGAAGAGCTAAAGATTGGTTGCTATCTCTGCCTAAGAATAGTATTGATTCATGGACTAAATGCAAGAATGCTTTTATTGGTAGATATTATCCCCCTGCTAAAATTATATCTTTGAGGAGTAGCATAATGAATTTTAAACAATTAGATACTGAACATGTTGCTCAAGCTTGGGAAAGAATGAAATCTCTCGGTTAAAAATTGCCCAACCCATGGACTGACTACTTGGATGATCATCCAAACCTTCTATGCAGGACTAAATTTTTCTTCGCGGAATTTATTGGATTCAGCTGCTGGAGGTACCTTTATGTCCATCACTCTTGGTGAAGCAACAAAGCTTCTTGATAATATGATGATCAACTACTCTGAATGGCACACGGAAAGAGTTCCACAAGGTAAGAAGGTAAATTCTGTTGAAGAATCCTCTTCCTTGAATGATAAGGTTGATGCTATTATGTCTATGCTTGCGAATGATAGGACTAATGTTGATCTTAATAATGTTCCGTTAGCTTCATTGGTTGCACAAGAAGAACATGTTGATGTAAACTTCATTAAAAATAATAATTTCAACAACAATGCTTACCGGAACAATTCTAGTAATAACTATAGGCCATATCCTTATAATAATGGTAACGGTTATGCTAATTCTTATGGGAATTCTTACAACAATAATAGGAATACACCCCCTGGACTTGAGGCCATGCTTAAAGAATTTATTAGTACACAAACTGCCTTTAACAAATCTGTTGAGGAAAAGCTCAATAAAATTGATATTCTTGTTTCTAGAGTTGATAGTCTTGCCTCCGATGTTGATCTTTTGAAATCGAAAGTTATGCCTAATAGGGATATTGAAAATAAAATTGTTACTACAGCAAATGCCATTCAAGTTAGAATTAATGAGAATATAAGATTAATGGCTGAACTGCGTGCTAGGTGGGATAGAGAAGAAAATGAAAAACTAGCTAAAGAGAAAAATGTAGCTAAAGTTTGGACTATTACCACCACTAGTAATGCTAATGCTACACATGTTGCTGCACCTCCTACTCATACTAATAAAAGAATTGGTGTTAGCAATGTTTCCACTTCTAATGCAAAGCGCGAAAAACTGCCTGAAACTGCTAAAACCGCTCGAAACCGCCCGTGATAAAGCTGCTGAAATTTTTTCCAACATTGGGGATGATGATCCCATTGCTTTAGATTATAATGGTTTGAATTTTGATGATTGCCACATCTCTGAAGTTATAAAGTTCTTGCAAAAACTTGCTAAAAGTCCTAATGCTAGTGCTATAAATTTGGCTTTCACGCATCATATTACAAATGCTCTCATAAAGGCTAGAGAAGAGAAACTAGAGCGCGAAGCCTCTATTCCTAAAAAGCTAGAAGATGGTTGGGAGCCCATCATTAAGATGAAGGTTAAAGATTTTGATTGTAATGCTTTATGTGATCTTGGTGCAAGTATTTCTGTTATGCCGAAGAAAATTTATAATATGCTTGACTTGCCACCGCTGAAAAATTGTTATTTGGATGTTAATCTTGCTGATCATTCTACAAAGAAACCTTTGGGTAAAGTTGATAATGCTCGCATTACCGTTAACAATAATCTTGTTCCCGTTGATTTTGTTGTCTTGGATATTGAATGCAATGCATCTTGTCCAATTATATTGGGAAGACCTTTTCTTCGAACTCGTTGGTGCTATTATTGATATGAGGGAAGGTAATATAAAATATCAATTTCCTCTCAAGAAAGGTATGGAACACTTCCCTAGAAAGAGAATGAAGTTACCTTATGATTCTATTATTAGAACAAATTATGATGTTGATGCTTCATCTCTTGATAATACTTGATACACACTTTCCGCGCCTAGCTGAAAGGCGTTAAAGAAAAGCGCTTATGGGAGACAACCCATGTTTTTACCTACAGTACTTTGTTTTTATTTTGTGTCTTGGAAGTTGTTTACTACTGTAGCAACCTCTCCTTATCTTAGTTTTGAGTTTTGTTGTGCCAAGTTAAGCCGTTGATAGAAAAGTAAGTACTAGATTTGGATTACTGCGCAGTTCCAGATTTCTTTGCTGTCACGAATCTGAGCCCACTGCCCTGCAGGAAGCTCAGAAAATTATGCCAATTTACGTGCATGATCCTCAGATATGTACGCAACTTTCATTCATTTTGAGCATTTTCATTTGATCAAGTCTGGTGCCATTTTAAAATTCGTCAATACGAACTGTTCTGTTTTGACAGATTCTGCCTTTTATTTCGCATTGCCTCTTTCGCTATGTTGGATGAATTTCTATGATCCACTAATATCCAGTAGCATTATGCAATGTCCAGAAGTGTTAAGAATGATTGTGTCACCTCTGAATATGTCAATTTATATTGTGCACTAACCCTCTAATGAGTTGTTTCGAGTTTGGTGTGGAGGAAGTTTTCAAGGATCAAGAGAGGAGTATGATGCAACATGATCAAGGAGAGTGAAAGCTCTAAGCTTGGGGATGCACCCGGTGGTTCACCCCTGCATATATCAAGAAGACTCAAGCTGTCTAAGCTTGGGGATGCCCAAGGCATCCCCTTCTTCATCGACAAATTATCGGGTTCCTCCCCGAAACTATATTTTTATTCGGCCACATCTTATGTGCTTTTTCTTGGAGCGTCGGTTTGTTTTTGTTTTTGTTTTGTTTGAATAAAATGGATCCTAGCATTCACTTTATGGGAGAGATACACGCTCCGCTGTAGCATATGGACAAATATGTCCTTGGTTTCTACTCATAGTATTCATGGCGAAGTTTCTCCTTCGTTAAATTGTTATATGGTTGGAATTGGAAAATGATACATGTAGTAATTGCTATAAATGTCTTGGGTAATGTGATACTTGGCAATTGTTGTGCTCATGTTTAAGCTCTTGCATCATATGCTTTGCACCCATTAATGAAGAAATACATAGAGCATGCTAAAATTTGGTTTGCATATTTGGTCTCTCTAAAGTCTAGATAATTTCTAGTATTGAGTTTGAACAACAAGGAAGACGGTGTAGAGTCTTATAATGCTTTCAATATGTCTTTTATGTGAGTTTTGCTGTACCATTCATCCTTGTGTTTGTTTCAAATAAGCCTTGCTAGCCTAAACCTTGTATCGAGAGGGAATACTTCTCATGCATCCAAAATACTTGAGCCAACCACTATGCCATTTGTGTCCACCATACCTACCTACACTACATGGTATTTTCCCGCCATTCCAAAGTAAATTGCTTGAGTGCTACCTTTAAAATTCCATCATTCACCTTTGCAATATATAGCTCATGGGACAAATAGCTTAAAAACTATTGTGGTATTGAATATGTAATTATGCACTTTATCTCTTATTAAGTTGCTTGTTGTGCGATAACCATGTTTACTCGGGAACGCCATCAACTCATTGTTGAATTTCATGTGAGTTGCTATGCATGTTCGTCTTGTCTCGAAGTAAGGGCGATCTACACCGAGTTGAATGGTTTGAGCATGCATATTGTGAGAGAAGAACATTGGGCCGCTAACTAAAGCCATGATTCATGGTGGAAGTTTCAGTTTTGGACAAATATCCTCAAATCTCTAATGAGAAAAGAATTAATTGTTGTCAAATGCTTAAAGCATTAAAAGAGGAGTCCATTATCTCGTTGTCTATGTTGTCCCGGTATGGATGTCTAAGTTGAGAATAATCAAAAGCGAGAAATCCAAATGCGAGCTTTCTCCTTAGACCTTTGTACAAGCGGCATAGAGGTACCCCTTTGTGAAACTTGGTTAAAGCATATGTATTGCGGTGATAATCCAGGTAGTCCAAGCTAATTAGGACAAGGTGCGAGCACTATTAGTACACTATGCATGAGGCTTGCAACTTATAAGATATAATTTACATGATGCATATGCTTTATTACTACCGTTGACAAAATTGTTTCATGTTTTCAAAATCAAAGCTCTAGCACAAATATAGCAATCGATGCTTTTCCTCTATGAGGACCATTCTTTTACTTTCAATGTTGAGTCAGCTCACCTATTTCTCTCCACCTCAAGAAGCAAACACTTGTGTGAACTGTGCATTGATTCCTACATACTTGCTTATTGCACTTATTATATTACTCTATGTTGACAATATCCATGAGATATACATGTTACAAGTTGAAAGCAACCGCTGAAACTTAATCTTCTTTTGTGTTGCTTCAATATCTTTACTTTGAATTATTGCTTTATGAGTTAACTCTTATGCAAGACTTATTGATGCTTGTCTTGAAGTGCTATTCATGAAAAGTCTTTGCTTTATGATTCAGCTTGTTTACTCATGTCATACACATTGTTTTGATCGCTGCATTCACTACATATGCTTTACAAATAGTATGATCAAGTTTATGATGGCATGTCACTCCGAAATTATCTTTGTTATCGTTTTACCTGCTCGGACGAGCGTAACTAAGCTTGGGGATGCCGATACGTCTCCAACGTATCGATAATTTCTTGTGTTCCATGCCACATTATTGATGTTATCTACATGTTTTATGCACACTTTATGTCATATTCGTGCATTTTCTGGAACTAACCTATTAACAAGATGCCGAAGTGCCGCTTGTTGTTTTCTCGCTGTTTTTGGTTTCAGAAATCCTAGTAAAGAAATATTCTCGGAATTGGACGAAATAAAAGCCCGGAGGCCTATTTTCTCACGAAGCTTCCGAAGTCCGAAGACGAAAGGAAGTGGGGCCACAGGGGAGCCAAACCCTAGGGCGGCGCGGCCCCCCTTGGCCGCGCCGCCCTGTCATCCGGGGCCCCCGTGCCCCCTCTCGACTTGCCCTTCCGCCTACTTAAAGCCTCCGTGACGAAACTTCCCAGTACCGAGAGCCACGATACGGAAAACATTACTGAGACGCCGTCGCCGCCGATCCCATCTCGGGGGATCCTGGAGATCTCCTCCGGCACCCTGCCGGAGAGGGGAATCATCTCCCGGAGGACTCTACACCGCCATGGTCGCCTCCGGAGTGATGAGTGAGTAGTCTACCCCTGGACTATGGGTCCATAGCAGTAGCTAGATGGTTGTCTTCTCCCCATTGTGCTATCATTGTCGGATCTTGTGAGCTGCCTATCATGATCAAGATCATCTATCTCGTAATTCTATATGTTGCGTTTGTTGGGATCCGATGAATAGAGAATACTTGTTATGTTGATTATCAAAGTTATTGCTTATGTGTTGTTTATGATCTTGCATGCTCTCCGTTACTAGTAGATGCTCGGCCAAGTAGATGCTTTTAACTCCAAGAGGGAGTACTTATGCTCGATAGTGGGTTCATGCCCGCATTGACACTGGGACGAGTGACGTAAAGTTCTAAGGTTGTGTTGTGTTGTTGCCACTAGGGATAAAACATTGATGCTATGTCTAAGGATGTAGTTGTTGATTACATTACGCACCATACTTAATGCAATTGTCCGTTGCTTTGCAACTTAATACCGGAGGGGTTCGGATGATAACCTCGAAGGTGGACTTTTTAGGCATAGATGCAGTTGGATGGCGGTCTATGTACTTTGTCGTAATGCCCAATTAAATCTCACTATACTCATCATGATATGTATGTGCATGGTCATGCTCTCTTTATTTGTCAATTGCCCAACTGTAATTTGTTCACCCAACATGCTGTTCGTCTTATGGGAGAGACACCTCTAGTGAACTGTGGACCCCGGTCCAATTCTCTTTCATCGAAATACAATCTACCGCAATACTTGTTTTTACTGTTTTCTCTCGCAAACAATCATCTTCCACACAATACGGTTAATCCTTTGTTACAGCAAGCCGGTGAGATTGACAACCTCATCTGTTTCGTTGGGGCAAAGTACTTTGGTTGTGTTGTGCAGGTTCCACGTTGGCGCCGGAATCTCCGGTGTTGCGCCGCACTACATCCCGCCGCCATCAACCTTCAACGTGCTTCTTGGCTCCTCCTGGTTCGATAAACCTTGGTTTCTTTCTGAGGGAAAACTTGCTGCTGTGCTCATCATACCTTCCTCTTGGGGTTGCCCAACGAACATGTGAAATACACGCCATCAAACGCAATATTTCGGAAGATCAACAATTGACGGGAATTACAGGAAAACTCCTATTTTTCCAGATGACGAAGGGAGCCAGAAGGGGGAGCTGAGGAGGGCCGCCATGGGCCCCCCTCACAGGCCGGCGCGGGCCCTGCCCTGGCCGCGCCGCCCTGTGAGGAGGGGTCCCACAGCCCCCTCTCGCCTCCTTTTCTTCGCGTACTCCTTCGTCCCGAAAACCTAAGCCAGAAGGGGTACGTCGCGAAGAGCCACAGCCGCCTCTGCGGGGCGGAGAACACCAAAGAGAAAATAGCTCTCCGGCGGGCAGGAATCCGCCGGGGAAATTCCCTCCCGGAGGCGGAAATCGACGCCATCGACACCGTCATCGAGCTGGACATCATCTCCATCACCATCACCATCACCATCATCTTCATCATCATCACCGCCGTCTCCACCGCTGCACCTCGTCACCGCTGTAGCAATTTGGGTTTGATCTTGATTGTTTGATAGGGGAAACTCTCCCGGTGTTGATTTCTACTTGTTATTGATGCTATTGAGTGAAACCGTTGAACCAAGGTTTATGTTCAGATTGTTATTCATTATCATATCACCTCTGATCATGTTCCATATGATGTCTCGTGAGTAGTTCGTTTCGTTCTTGAGGACATGGGTGAAGTCTAAATGTTAGTAGTGAAGTATGGTTGAGTAATATTCAATGTTATGATATTTAAGTTGTGGTGTTATTCTTCTAGTGGTGTCGTGTGAATGTCGACTACACGACACTTCACCTTTATGGGCCTAGGGGAATGCATCTTGTACTCGTTTGCCAATTGCGGGGTTGCCGGAGTGACGTAAACCCGAGCCCCCGTTGGTATATCGATGCAGGGAGGGATCGCAGGATCTCGGAGTTTAAGGTCTGTGGTTAGATTTATCTTAATTACTTTCTTGTAGTTGCAGATGCTTGCAAGGGGTATAATCACAAGTATGTATTAGTCCTAGGAAGGGCGGTACATTAGCATAGGTTCACCCACACAACACTTATCAAAACAAGTGAAGATTAATTAGCCGTATGTAGCGAAAGCACTAGACTAAAATCCCGTGTGTCCTCGAGAACGTTTGGTCATTATAAGTAAACAAACCGGCTTGTCCTTTGTGCTAAAAAGGATTGGGCCACTCGCTGCAATTGTTACTCTCGCACTTTACTTACTCGTACTTTATTCATCTGTTACATCAAAACCCCCGAATACTTGTCTGTGAGCATTTACAGTGAATCCTTCATCGAAACTGCTTGTCAACACCTTCTGCTCCTCGTTGGGATCGACATTCTTACTTATCGAAGATACTGCGATACACCCCCTATACTTGTGGGTCATCAATTACTCAAGTACGGAGGGGTTGATTATTCAGATAGAGAGGGTTGATAAATTTTAACCCGAAAAAAAGTTTCTCGAAACATATCAACATGGGTGCTAGTTTTGAAGATCTTGTCGAGACGGATTTATTGGTGAAAGCGAATCTTAATTTGGAGTTATCGTTTGAAAGTTAAAACGATTTGAATTTACAAATTTGGAAAAGATTCCACTGACATCAGCATATTCGTCTATTTGTGCATGCATGCAGAACTTTCCCTCAATAGCCTACACCAGGTTGATAATTTTATACATTTACCGTTGATCACTCAAGTACGGAGGGGTTGATTATTCAGATAGAGAGGGTTGATAAATTTTAGCCCGAAAAAAAGTTTCTCGAAACATATCAACATGGGTGCTAGTTTTGAAGATCTCGTCGAGACTGATTTATTGGTGAAAGCGAATCTTAATTTGGAGTTGTCGTTTGAAAGTTAAAACGTTTTGAATTTACAAATTTGGAAAAGATTTCGCTGACATCAGCATATTCGTCTATTTGTGCATGCATGCAGAACTTTCCCTCAATAGCCTACACCAGGTTGATAATTTTATACATTTACCGTTGATCACTCAAGTACGGAGGGGTTGATTATTCAGATAGAGAGGGTTGATAACTTTTAGCCGGAAAATAAGTTTGTCGAAACATATCAACATGGGTGCTAGTTTTTGAAGATCTCGTCGAGACGGATTTGATTGTGAAAATGGATCATAAATCGGAGTTGTTGTTTGAAAGATAAAACATTTTAAAATTTCGAATTTGATAAGTTTTAGCATGGATGTGAGTCAGAGAAAGGAGAAGAAATAGGTTTGCTCACGTAACCCAAAAAGCTGTCGGAAAGTGATCGCTAAGCAAGCTTTGAGCGAACGATCGCCAGCTAGGGTCGCCCCTATGTAAGTATGTCACACTTCTTTTGCTTATCTTTTCACACGAGCTTGCTTGGTAGCTTTGCTCAACACACGAACACCCTCACGGTCGGGACGCTTGCGCAATGCTTCGCAACACTAGAAAACCACTCTCGATGGGAAAGGAACGCAAAAGAGGCTAGGGCGACAAGTTAAGAGGCAAGTTATACCACTTGATGATGGTGGCCGACGACCTTGAACTTGCTATGGTGGTGGAGGTGTCAAATGAACCGCTTGGATCTTCGGGGTGCCGTCGTCGTTGTTGATGTTGCGGAAGCTTTGTGGTAGCTGAAATGGCACGCAAACCGAAGTCCAAACACAAGGGGTTAGTGCCAAAACGAAAAATGAAGGTTGCTGTCAAAATTTAGGCTGGCCGGAACTTCCGGTCACTGGGGGCGGAAATTCCGGTCCCGGGCGGAACTTCCGGTCCTGCCGGGCGGAACTTCCGGTCGCAATCAAATCTGCGGGCTGTTCGTCCATTTGGGCGGAAATCCGGTCTGAAATCCTTCGAATTCGAGGAAAATTTGGCACTAAAAGTTGTGGGAAGGTGGGGGAATTGTAGATCAACACCAAAGACAAGTTTCTATTGGAACAAAGCCACCAAAAACTCAACAAATCGCGAGATCCAACCAAGGCCAATTTGAGGCTATTTTTTGGAATTTTCGAAAATTTTCTCAAGAAAATTTTTGGGGTGTGGGGGTCAAATCTGTGGCAACCAAGGAGCTCTTGATACCATATGATAAGGGCTAAGCCCAAGGGTGTGCCCGATCTTCACGGATTTGAGTGGAATTCGTGGGGGAGGTGGAAGAACGCGATGAACACGAAGAACACGAGGGGGAATCGTGGGATACAAACTCACACACACACACACACACAAATCGGTTTGTCCTCGTTGGCCCGAACCACCAACTCGATAGAAGTTGCAGGAAAAGACCTTTCGGTAGAAGACCCGCAAAAAGATCGACGAATCGAAATCCTATAGATCTAGAAGGGTGAAAAGACCAAAATCGATAGAAGTGCAAGCAAAAGACCCAAAGGTAGAAGTGCAAGCAAAAGACCAAGATTGGTAGAAGTCACCAAAGAGATACAATAGGATTCGATAAGGAGCCCGGGTGGGTACAAGATCTAAGATCTATGGTAGGGTTTCCCACAAGGGTCAAGAGCAAAGCTCAGGTTTAATTTCACATCAAGTCTAATCTCAGATCTGAGCCAAGAAGGCTATTTATAGTTGGTGGGGCGAAGGGGTAAGTTACATGCTGAATCTGCCAGTTTTGGTGCTGAAACACGTGTAGGCGGAAGTTCCGGCCCCAGGGGGCGGAAGTTCCGGTCGGGCGGAAGTTCCGGTCGTCCTGGGCGGAAGTTCCGGCTGGATTCCCTTCACTGGGGGCTGGACAGCATCTTGGGGGGTATCTGGGGGAAGTTCCGGTCCTAGAGGCCGGAAGTTCCGGTCGGGGCGGAAGTTCCGGCAACTTCCGGCCTAGTTCCGGAAACGACCAATTTCCTTGCAGTAACATCCCGGGGCGTTTTGGCGCATTTTCGGAACTTGGGCGGAAGTTCCGGTGGGCGGAAGTTTCGGTCTCTCGGGGCGGAAGTTCCGGCTGGATGCTCTTCACATGGAATCTTGGCGGAAGTTCCGGTCCTGGGGGGCGGAAGTTCCGGCCTGGGCGCTGTAGCTTCATCTTCTTCATTTTCAGCTCCCTCTCCATTGGCTTGGTCTCCATGGCTTGTGTCTTGACCGATGTACCTGATTGAACACAAGGTATTTGCATGAAGTAGCATGCCATCCAAAGAGGCATCAAATGCATACGTGGAAAGGAGCGAATTCACATCTTGGTGTATGGCTTGGGATCGAGCTCGTGTCATTGGGCCACGAGGAGGGCTTGACGGTCTTGAGGAGGAGGTGTCCAAAGGCCACCCCGTATCACCGGACCTATATAGTTTACTTTTAAGGGAGTTGTGTTCAATGATGGAAAATAGGCCAGGTTTAAGGTTTCTCCTGCAGCTATGCTTACATATATATAATTGAAGCGGAAATGTGCAAAATATAAAATAGAGATAAGAGATTTGTGAGCAGCACATCCGTAAATACTCTTGCCCCTAAAGCCAGGGGTGACAAGAGCCTCTTGGTCCAACAACTATCCTCACAGCTGCGAGTAACAAGAGTTATTAAGCATATGAATACAAACCAAATAATTCAGCTACATGATTGTGTCGTGATCCCGAATGAATTACTAAACATGTACCGTTACTTTCTCCTTTCCGTCACTGAGGTTTCGTAGTAGCACGCTGTTCTCCGCTTATCCCACCTCTTCCCTTGATCGATCCGAATGAGATGGGTACCTTCAGATCATCGAAACAAGTCAAAGAGACAAGGATACAAGATTGCAAAATTCCTATTCAATCCTTACACATATTATAAGATTAGATGCATATAAACACTGCGAGGATCCACCCCAACCTGCAGCCCGTGGGGACTACTCACACAATATCAAGATCAATAACAAAGATAGAAATCATTGTGGCAAATACTTGGATTGAAATAACAATAATCTTACAATGATCGCCAATCCTCAAGGAGATTTCTATTACAATGGTGATGGCTATGGCTATGGAAGAGATTGGAGATGGAATGGATGAACTATGGTGGTGGATCTCCTTCGGTGTGGTGTAGATGGGTCTGATGGATGGAGGCTCTATTTGGCGACGAATGACTCTCTTTTTGGCGTTGGGTCCTTCACATAAATTATAGGGTTTGACATCAGAAAGGCTGTGGCACATGATACAGGCGGCGCTTGCCCGTACCGATGCCTGCTAAAGTCCCTGGACCCGCGTCTTCGAGCATAGTCAACTTTCTGTACTCTTGACGCGATTTTCTTCAGTAATTGCAGGTTCATTTGTCATTATGACGTGATTTCCCGCACACCATTCAAAAATAGAAGATATTGCACATGTTTGCATTAATTAGTAGCAAGTTGAGAGGTAAACTTAGTCAATTTTTTTGACTTAGGTAAGGGTTTAAACGCGAGAAAAAGTGGCATATTTCAGAGTCATCAATGATTAGTTTGCCAAAAGAATCTAGATCTAAAAAATTCAATATTTTCGTACCTCTTTGGGTATTTCGAAGAAAGAAAGCATAAACGTAGCCTCGTTAAAACTGAATTATAAGAACTAGGTGAAAGAAATACAAAAATCAATGCAATTACCAGTTTCCACTCACCATTCTTAATATTGTGAAAGAAATATGGATCCCTAGATATTTGAATGGAAAAATATCCAGATTCAACAAAAAAAATTGTGATATTGTTACTCACTCTCTTTCGCATTACCCAAGCAAAATATTTCGATCATGTTTTAATTTATCTTCAATCCGGACAAATGCTCGAATATACTTAAGATAAGCTTCATATTAAGCCTCTTTCTAAATCTTGGTCCATAAAAGGATGGTATCGTCGACATATTGTAAAATGAAAACCCCCATCAACTAAGTGAGGGCTGAGTCCTTCTATTTGGCCATCCTTTTATTCCCTTGCTATCATGGTGGCTAGAACATCTGCCACTATGTTTGAAAGAATAGGTGATAGTGAATATTCTTATTTAAACCTTTATGGGTCTAAAAATAATGACCAATTTTATCGTTCACCCTAATCCCTACGCCCCGATTTGCAAATTTATTAATCCACTCACACCATTTCGGATGAAACCATTTCATGCGAGTACATACTTGTTGTAAGAAGGGCCATTTAGCCTTACTGTAGGAGGGCATGTATATATGTGATAAAGATTATTTTCTTATGCATTCGACATCTCTTTCCGATGAGTGACTTGCAAAAGACAACAGCTATTAGGGTATATGTAACAAAATAACAACCTTCCTATGTAGCACATAACCACAACAACAGTTGGGGTTTGGAGCTCGTCTTGTTGGACAGCTAGAGCCAACGGGGCGTTGACTTTCTAGAGTGCCAAAGGCATGGCTACAACCTAGTCGAGCCGCACCAACCTTAGAAGAAAAGAAAATTTTCAAATGATTGCTTTGTACTACATTTCATAAGCAGTTTTACATCTACTTCAGCCTCTTGTCAAGAATTCTTTGTTTTTCATGAGATACAATCAAATAAACATAATTCGTGTAGCATCTAAATGGCCACAATATTATATATATTGTAGTCCTATTTTTATATTATGATGTTTCTGGAATTCCATGAATCAAAGAGGCCCTAATAAAATCTCGACCTTTCAAGTCCTTTTGTCTTCCAAATTTAAGAACTTGTTGTGGGCCATTGAAAACCAAAATCTAAAAACTTTTAACAAAACCCTAAACCATAAACGAGCAAATATGCATATTATCACTGAAAGTTTGCGTCTTAGCATTGTTATTCCATACCTTTTCCTTCAAAAGCACTCTTTTCTTGGTTAAAGTTGGCTCAAACCCTCACTACCACATTTAGGTGGTTTACTGAGTTCTACGGACACTCGACAAATCCCCGAATTCACTAGGTAAAGTATGTGCCGAGTTGTGACTCTGCGTATAGAACTTGCTGACAGTCGACAACACATAATTTGACGAGTGTTTGATGAATGATTTGCTAAGAGTCATGTTGGAGTATTCAGCCAAGTAAAGTGAACAGAAACACCTGCAATTTGCGATACCATTACATAAGTTATGAAATATATTCTAAATTTAGAATATTGCAGTTTACATGATACTAGAAAGCTCATTTTTTCCTCGTCAAAATACGCTTTATTATTTAAAAGGTTTACCGCTGAACTCCAGTGAAACAAAAAATAAAATAAAGATGCAATAAAATTAATCCTCAAAGAAACTATATAGGTGCTTAAAGCAGTGGAGGCCCAATCTCAAGGTTATGTTGATATCCATGTTAGATAAAAATATTTTTATCGTATGCTTTAACCTTGTAGATACATTCATAAACAGGTCGTGATTTTCTAATTGCTATAAAGACAAGCATAAACAAAGTAAAGTTGTGCATAGATAACCTAGACGAGGCAAAGTAAAGAGTAAAAACAATACACCAAGTGTAAAGACATGCCAAGTCAGGCTATGTTTCGAATAAAATAAGCAAATGAAACATCCTCATTTGACCAGATCACTTACTGGGTAATTGTTTACCTCTCTGACTCCCTGCTCTTCTTTTTATTAGGCAGCTATGTGAGGTCGCGTGGGTAAAGCTTCCGTCGCTTTCCAACGTGCCGTATCATTTACCATGCTAACAATATGCTAATGGCCGGCGAATGAAAGTTGACCACAATCGGAAGCTGAAAATCTAATGCATTTTTCGTCAAGGAACCACCGTGCATTTCTCGTCAAAGAAACACAGAGTTTGTCTTCCGCGCGCCAGGCAGCTACAGGCGGCGGCCGCCGTGCTCCATCTCTAGCACCGGTCTCTAATTCTCGAGCTCAAACGAAGACTATATCTTGCCGCGCAGAGCAGCACCATGCCACAAGGCAAATTGTGCAGCTCTAGTAAACTCAGAACACATACAAGTTGTCAAGTTCACAGTGCTACTACCAACTCTACTTAGTGATCATGTCTGACCTGTTGGCGGGGCTCAGGCTCTCGATGCGGTTCCGCGGAGGCGAGAACGTCCGGCACGGAGCATGCTATGGCGTCGTGGTGTCCTTCGTGTCGATGCTCGTCTTCTGCGTGCTCGTCGCCACCGTCAGCGTCTGGAAGGCGTTCGTGTTCGCCGGCCTGGTGCTGGTTTCCTTCGGGGTCGTAGAATGCCTCAAGCAGAGGGGCGGCACCGGCGACGAGCAGGTGGCTAGGGCGGGCATTCCGCCGGCGGCGTGCCAGCTCGGGCTCGCGAAGTCCGTGGTCGATACACTCCCAACGTTCGCGTATGCGTCTAATGGCGTCGAGGGAGGTCACGACCTCGAGTCTGGGAGCAGCAAGCTCTGCTCCGTGTGCCTGGAGGACCTTGAGGACGGCGAGATGGTGCGGAAGCTCCCAACCTGCAAGCACCTCTTCCATGTCGACTGCATCGACATGTGGCTGCATTCGCATTTGACGTGTCCTGTTTGCCGCTGCGACCTCTCACCGCCACGGACTACTATTGCCAAGGTTGCGGAACTGCCGGCTGCTGATGCGTTGCCGCCTGTATAGCCGAAGAGTGCAAGCCATGTACAATTGTACATATATCTTGGGGTTAAGCATGACATTTCTGTCGCGCCTTGTGGGAAGAAGCGTAGCATGCATTATATTCCTTCGTGCCCTATATTTGTATATACAGGGGCGAAGCTCCCTGACGAGGGGCTCCTCGGCAATGCCCACTATGAGGGTCTTAGGGTTGACGGAATCTTGCATGTTATCACGAGACATCAGATATCAAACGAACACAAGGTAAGATTTACCTAGATTCGGGGCTCTTGATGAGGTAAAACTCTTACTCTTGCTTGTCTGATCTTGATTTATCGATGAAAAATGTTACAATGGGGCAGCCGATAGACTGCGTTGTGGTGGACTCGCCGGAAGGCAAGGTTTCTAGGGGTGGTGTATGCGAGATTGTGTAGATTCATTTGATGCCCTCCGACAGGCTCTCTCGTAGCCTTTATATAGGAGGTTAGGTCCCGAGAGTCCTGCTCGGATTCAACTATCGTTACAATAGATCTAATCTATCCTTTCCTTATTCGACGTTTCCTTGCCTTGTCCATCAAGATTCCGTCTCCTTCTACCTTTCCTCCATCGCAACTAACGTATTAGCTCATATTGGGCTGATGTGATCTTCATGGATCCCTTGTTGGGCCAAAGGAGGTAGGCGAATGTTGAGTACCCAAAGGATCATGCCCATATCAGTAGTCCCCGAGTGACTGGCCGAAACGAAGCTTCGTGCAGGGACTAAAGGTCACTTCATCTGAATGTCTTGATCACTCGATGGATATTGAATCTTGTGCTTGATGTAAAATTGAATTTGCATGTTATCGGGTGCACGAATGGCGCCCCGATGGGAGTAGCCCCCCGAATCTATGGGCGGATGCTTGCAACCGTGCGTAGACTCAAATTGTACTACTCGAAGATCTTGTTATTGATATCGATGTTTTTGAAGCTCCTTCATCCGATGTCTTTTGAATATATAGGGTCCTTAAGGAATGTAGACTTCGAGAGAAGCCCGTACATAAGGGATGAAAGTAACGAGCCCAGGTTTACTCGGTGGACCGAGACTGGTTAACTGTCGAAACAAAACAATGTTACTCTACAGAGGTTCAAGTCCCCGGGCTCGAACCTGGATTGCTAGAACCTTCGGGTCCGTTTTTCCTTGAATTCTTTTTGTCGACGATGTCCTTATCGTTTTACCGGGTGCGCGACCAGCGCTCCCGATGGGAGTAGCCCCCGAGCCTGGGGATGACTGTGCGTAGGCTATAAGTTGCTGACTCGAATATCATAAGTTCCTTCGTGTTTCAATAATATTCGGGTGCTCCAATACAGAGGAGACGATAATCTTGATGATGTCATCAGCAACGTGGCAACTGCTGCGTTGCGATTGACATGACGTGACCTAGAGGGTCCACCCTACGTTTGCGCGATCAGTTAGGAAATGATCGGACCTTGCACATTGACCGAGGTGTTTCCTTGATTCTCGTGCATAGTGGAGATAGTGGACCGCCTGTTTCTCTCGTCTCGCGACACGTGTAGAGTTAGATTTCCGTCCATTTTCGCCGATACAGATTTGCGGTCAACATCTGAAGTAACTTTTTTCCTTATAAAAGGGGGGTAAAGATTAATCTAGATTGCCCCTGCTCCGTTACTCATCTTGCTCCTTGCTTCCTGCTTGCCATTTCCACTATACTCAAGTCTCCGAAGCTCGAAAGAGAACTCCCCAACGTCATGGGAAAGAAATGACCGTCGCATCTTCCAGCGCCGCCGTGAGCGCCACTGGTTCGAAGGCGCCCACCGCCGCGCAGAAGTCGATCCGCCGCCGTCACCAGAGATCCTCAATGTGATTGGTCAGCTTCCTCCATCACCAAGCGTGATGAAAATAAAATGAGTAGCTTGGGGCTGATTTCTGCCGACGAGAAGGACGTCCGTTTCCCAGGTTCTGAATCTCGTCCTAATCCCCTGCTGGATTTACTGTCATGTTTCCTACCTTCTTGCACCGTGGGATGTCCCTCCCAGCCCACGAGTTCCTTCGTTACCTTCTCTTTTCCTATGGCATTCAGCTCTGGCAGCTGACGCCGAACTCCATCTTGCTTCTGGCGATCTTTATCATCGTCTGCGAGGCCTTTCTTGGCATCGACCCCCACTGGGGTCTATGGAAGAAAATATTCTTCGTCAAGCGCCATAGCGGGGGTTGCGGCCCCCATGTTGTCGGAGGGGTCGACTTTGTCGCTCGGAAGGAAGTTAACTACTTTAACTTCCCGATGAGAGAATCCGTTCAAGGCTGGCGATCAAAGTGGTTCTACCTCAGGGACCGGTCAGCTTCGGGCCACCACTCCAACCTGCCAGCATTCCAAGATGTCCTGGAGGCAGTGCCGAAAAAGTCTTGGTGGAATACCTTGACCGCCGAAGAGAAGGCAATAGAAGACAATTTGTAGAAGGTTCTGGACCTAAATAATGCTGGTGGCCAAACGATGTGCGGCACTGAGGTTGCTGCTTTGTTTTTGAGGCGTCGTATCCAGCTAGTGATGTATAGGAGACACCAGATGTGGTTGTATACTGGCTCCAAGGATGTGACCCGGATCAATGCAGCAGATCTCATGGTGAGGGAGCTCCTTGATGAAATTAGGCGTCGCACTTCAGCCAAGAAGGCTCCATTTCCCTCATGGAAATCCAAGTCCCATATGAGTTTCGTCATCTTCCAACCGAGGTGAATTTATCGTTTGGCTATTCCATACTTGATTCGATGCTTGTACCCGATATTTTTATTTTGACATGATGATTTTCCTTTGTCTTGCCAGGCCTCCACCATTGTAAGTTGCTATCCTCCTGCACCCGAGACTGGAGTGGTTCCCGAAGATGATGATCTCTCCGGAAACACAAAAGAAAACATCGACGTGGTCCAAGATAGCGACGCCTCCAAAGAAGAAAAGGAAGAAGAAGAAGAAGATGATGATGATGACGCAAACTTTATTGCCAAGCGTCGGAGGGCAGCTTCCGATGAATTAACTGATACAACGGAGTCAAGCCCTAGTGGTCGAATGACCATGATGCTGATCAAATCCCTCTTGCCACGACAACTCCTGAAGCTTCGACTGCTCCGCCATCCAATAAGTCGTCAGGTCTTTTTGCTGATGAAGATGATTTGTCGTCTGGCTTGTAAGCATCTTCCATTGCATTTCTTATTGAAATTCCTAGCGATCTTCACCCGTGTAGCCGATGTAATTATATTTGTTTATGTAGTTCTGATGGAGAGATGGATCCTCCTCGTTCAAAGAAGGCGAATATCAGCTCCAAAAGGACGGTTTCAACGAGAGTAGAAGTGCCAATATCATTGGAAGAAGCGCCGATTATTCCTCCACAGCCAAAGAGGATGCCGAGGAAGCAGGAATAAAATCCTCCAACGGTTGTACCTTCGGCAGATATTCCCAATCCATCATCTTTGGAAGGACATGTAAGTGTCTTCATATTTTCCTTTTATGATAGTCCATACCCGAGTAGCCCCGAGCCTATATTTGGCTGGTTGCAGCCGAGTGTTGGCTTGATAGTCCTTCGAATGCTTAACTATTATTTTATTTCCTTATTGTAGGCCATTCAAGCCACAATGAACATGGTAGCGGATTTTGCTGCCTAGTTCGTCAATCTTGAAGACGAGAACGCCATCTCCGAGAAGCCGCCAAGTCTTCATCCGAACAACTCGAGAAGGCGAACAAGCTGGCGACCGAAGCTCAAGGAGAGGCCGCAAAATTGAGGAAGGATCTGGACCAGTTGAACACGAAGCTAGAGGAGGAAGAGAAGCAGAGGGCAGAGGTCCAGACCCGAGCACACAAGAAGGAGGGCGACTGATACGTTGCAAACGTATCTATAATTTTTGATGCTCCACGCTTGTTTTACACCAATTTATATATTTTTTGCTTACACTTTGTTGCACTTTTATACATTTTTCGGCACTAACCTATTAACAAGATGCCACAGTGCTAGTTCCCCGTTTCCACTGTTCTGTGTTTAAGAAAAGTTGTACAGGAAATATTCTCGAAATTGGACGAAACAAAAGCTGAAGTCAATATTTGACCATAACGAAGATAGAGTCTAGAGGGGAGACGAAGAAAGGCCACAGGGCGGTAGACCACCCCATGGTGCGGGCCCAGTCCTAGCCGCGCCATGACATGGTGTGCCCCCTGGCCTCCACCGACCTCGCCCTTCCGCCTATTTATTCACGATCTCGGGAAAAACATAAGCCCCGAGCCTCCATCCACGAAAAGTTCCATCGCGGCCGCCATCGCCGATCCTAGCTCGGGAGGGTTCTGAAGCTCTTCCTGGCACGCTGCCGGAGAGGGAGTTCAGCACCGGAGGCCTCTACATCGCCATGCCCGCTTCCGAAGTGATGCGTGAGTAGTTTATCCCTGGACTATGGGTCCATAGCAGTAGCTAGATGGTTGTCTTCTCCAATTTGTGCCTCAAGTTTAGATCTTGTGAGCTGCCTATCATGATCAAGATCATCTTTATGTAATCCTACATGTTGTGTTTGCTGGGATCCGATCAATATTGAATACTATATTGAGATCTATTATATATTTGTCATATGTTATTTGTGATCTTGCATGCTCTCCGTTGCTAGTAGTTGCTCTGTCCAAGTAAATGCTTTTGACTCCAAGAGGGAGTATTTATGCTCGATAGTAGGTTCATGCCTCTAGTTTTCTGGAAGAGTGACAATAACTTCTAAGATTGTAGATGTGTTGTTGCTTCTAGGGAGAAAACAACAATGTTTTATCCAAGGGTAATTCTATCGTTTACTTTACACACATTTCTTAATGCGATAATCTGTTGCTTGCAACTTAATACTGTAAGGGGTTCAGACGATAACCGAAAGGTGGATTATTAGTCATAGATTCAGTTGGATTACAGTCTATGTATTATGTTGAAATGCTCAAACGAATCTCATAGTAATCATCTTGTCATGTATCTTTTCATGTATGGTCTTTATTCTGTCAATTGCCCAGGTGTAATTTGTTCACCCAACATGTTATTTATCTTTATGGAGAGACACCTCTAGTGAACTGTGGACCCCGGTCCTTTCTTTTACACTGATAAATTCATCTACTGAAATCATGTTCTGTTTACTTTCTGCAAACACTGTTCTCTTTAATTCCACTGCAAATATCATCTTTCCACACTATACGTCCAATCCTTTGTGTTCAATAAAACCGGTGAGGTTGACAACCTTACTGTAAGTTGGGGCAAAGTATTTTGGTTGTGTTGTGTGCAGGTTCCACGTTGTAGCTGACGCCGGTAGTGCGTCCTGCCACAAGTCAGCTAACAACACCTTCAGAAGTCACGCGTTTCTCCTACTGGTCGATTAAACCTTGGTTTCTTACTGAGGGAAAACTTGCTGTTGTGCTCATCATACCTTCCTCTTGGGGTTCCCCAACCGTCCGCAATCTACGCTACGTCAAGCACCATCAAGACTTTCTGGCGCCGTTACAGGGGAGAAAGAGGATGTCTGCAAGTGGAGTCTCTCATCTCCAATCTCTTTACTTTGTTATAGTTTTGATTAGTTTATTTTATTTTGTCTTGTTTGCTTCTTTATATAAAAAACACAAAAAATTAGTTTCTATTATAGCTTTTATTTCTGTTGTTCTATTTTAATTCTGCTAAAAATGAGTATACCTGAGGTTGAGCTTCGTTCTTTTAAGAAGGGGAGAAAGTTTGAAAGATGCTTGGTATAGAATAAGTAATGATCATCATAGATGTACTAAAAATATTCTACCATGATCCTCCTTAGAAATTTTTATGTTGGTATATCTAGTTGGAATAGATATGTGTTGGATACTCCCACGGGGGTAATTTCCTGGGTACTCCTGCTTTGGAAGCCTGTAATATAATTGAAATTTTGGTAGGAATACCACCTACTAATGTTGTTAAAATTGAGATCACTTTGGAAGATGTTATAGAAATACCGAGCTCTCTAGAGAAAAGTTTGCCAAATTGCCTTAATAATGCTAGCCAAATTAATGAATCAATAGAAAGTATCAATAAAAAAACCATTGTTTTAGAGGCTAGCATACCCATGATAGTATAAACCTTAGGATTGGTAAACTATAGGAGGCTATGGAAACTTTAAGCTCAACTTTTTCTTCTATTGGGTTTAAGAAGGAGAAAACTTTTGTAGGAAAAGAGCAAAAATGTATGTATGTTCCCAAGACACCTAAACCAAAATCCAATAATATGTTTAAAATTGATAAAACTTTTAGTACAGCTAAGAGTGATTTACATGTTGAATCATCTCCAGGGGATCTAAACTTCCTATTTCGACAAGTTGTGTTTAGAGGAAGTGATTGATCTTGATGTTTCTTCACTTGATAATACTTGATGCTAGCTCTTTTTCTGCGCCTAGCTGAAAGGCGTTAAAGAACAACACTCTTCGAAGATAACCTATATTTTATTTCTGTAATTTTTCTTTGGTTGAGTATTGGAAGTTATTACCTCTGTAATAACCTCTCCTTATCATTTTTCTTCCGTTTTTGTGCCAAAAATAGTCTCTAATAGGAAGAAAGTAAGATTTGGGGAAGTTGCTGTCCTGAAACAGATTCTGTGCTGTCACCATAAAAATTTCTATTCACATCCAGAGCGGAATTTTGAGCTACCAATTTTTAAGCATATGCCCTAGGTTATTATCTAACTTTCGTCAGTTGAACACTTTTCGATCTGAGAGACCGAAATTTTTTGAAAAAATCAATCTTTACCTGCTGTTCTGTTTTGACAAATTTCTGCCACTATTTGCATTTGCCTCTTAATCTCTTTCTTTTTGAGTTATTTTGAGCAAATAGATTTTGAAGAGGTTGCTACAGTATCTAATTCTTTAATAGATGTTTGATATATGTTAGAACTGAACCCAAGTGGATTTGTTATTTTTATTGTACTAATGCTGCTAATAAGAATTGTGTGAAGTTTTGTATGAAGGAAGTTTTCAAGTGTAGGGAGAGAAGAATGATGTAATGAGATGAAGAATGGAAAAAAATCTCAAGCTTGGGGATGCCCATGTCACCCCAAAACATATCAAAGAGGTACAAGCATCAAAACTTGGGATGCCCAAGGCATCCCCTCTTCATCAACAAAACAACATGTCATCTTTCTATTCACTCTTTTTATTACTTCATACGCTACGTGCTGTTCTTGGAGCGTCTTTGTTTTTGTTTTTAGTTTAGTTTTATTTTGTTTGTTGTAGCATATGGTTGGATCCCAGCATATTTTTTTTGGATAAGACACACTCCATTTTAATTGCATAGAACGCTCTAGTTTTCGCTCTTATTGTTCTGCGAGTGTTCTAGTTTGCTAGTACTGCGTTTAGCTCTTGTTCTTTCACGTGAATTTTGTTCAGAGATTATTAGTTTTCTTTATGATTAGCTCTCTGGTCCATATTTATTTTCATCTCTGAGAGTTGTTTCAAATAAATTGATTTGTGTTGGAGACGAGTAAAATGTTTCATGCTTATAGTGATGCAAAAGGAAGTTTGTCTAGACTGTGGCATAGACTTTGGCATGTTATGTTGGATGTTATTCTTGTTGTATGCTTAGTATTTATTATTGTAGCATGACTTGTCTCAAATAGCCGAGAGTGCATAATGTGCTATTGAAAGAATCATGTATTGTTTCCATCATAAAAAGAATAATATTGTGGTATTCTCCTTTGATGCTTTATTGGGTTGACTTGGCACATGCTTATACCATGTTATGATTACAAACCATTCAACTAAAGCCTCTATGATCATTTAGTTTTTGACTTGTAATATCACTTTATGCTTTGATTAATAATGTTTTGTCGCTATGCATGATTATGGCCATTATTGCTTTCTTAGTTGGTCGCTCCCAGTCTTTTGCTAGCCTTCACCTGTACCGAGTATGAGCTCTACTCGTGCATCCAACCACCAAAAACCAAAGTTTCCCAATTGTGTCCACCATATCTACTTACTAGCATCATTTCTATTCCAAGTATATTCATCATGTTTTTATTTATCTTCCAAATTAACTTTTGTCATGAGAAAATTAGTTAGTAAAGCTCTCACCAACTTGATGGCACATTTACTTTCTTGCACTTAATAAACTTGAGCCATTGTGACTATCTTATGAAATCTATATGATTGCAAATTGCGAGTTGGGAGTTATCACAACCATGCTTTCATGGGGAACGCTTTCAACATTGCACTTATTCCTATTTAGTTGGTATCCCGTTCTTTTGTTTATGGATGCCTAGCGGTGTGAAATAAAATGGAAACTTGTAAGTCCATGGAGTTTGTATATATGTTAGAGAAACGCCCGGGTGGCCAATTTAAGCCATGCATCATTCATGGTGGAAATTTATAGCGAACCATAGTGAGCATTCTATGAAGCATATTCAATAAAAAAGCTATTCCTATAGTAAATAAAAGGATTGCTGAGATGCTCATTATATGTTTGTCTTGTCATTTTGGCATGGGATTGCTCCTAGCCAGGAGTACTTCCAGATCATGGGGCAAGAGGTACCCCGTTAGTGTTCTAAATGATACATGTATACTTACAATGACAAGAACTTATTTGGGACCTAAATTGAGTAGCATGAGGTTTAGGTACTCGTATTCAAAGGGCACGAGATTTTCAACTTGTGATTTGTCAAGCATATAACTCATATTTGCCCTCATATTAACTTTAACCTTTCAAGATGCTTATGATAGGGGTAATGAGAGCTCAAAGCTAATGAGTACCATACTTTTTGGAAGGTTTATAAAACTTGTTAATACGTCTCAAACGTATATATAGTTTTTGATGTTATGCTTGTTTTACACCAATTTATATATGTTTTGCTCATACTTCGTTGCACTTTTATACATTTTCCGGCACTAACCTATTAACAAGATGCCACAGTGCCAGTTCCCTGTTTTCTGTTGTTTTGTATTTCAGAAAAGTTGTAAATAAAATATTCTCGGAATTGGACGAAACAAAAGACGAAGTCAATATTTCTATAACAAAGACATAGTCCAAAGGGGGGGTCAAAGAAAGGCAGTAGGCCAGCCACGCCAGCCCTAGGTGCGGACTAACCCTGGCCCGTGCCTAGGGGTGGTGTGGGCCCCCATGGCCTCCACCGACATCGCCCCTCCGCCTATTTATTCACGATCTCGGGAAAAACCTAAACACCTGAGCCTCCATCCACGAAAAGTTCCGTCCCAGCCGCCATTGCGGACCCTAGCTCGGGAGGGTTCTGAAGCTCTTCACGGCACCCTGCCGGAGGGGAAATCATCGCCGAAGGCATCTACATCACCGTGCCCTCCTCCGAAGTGATGCATGAGTAGTTCATCCCTGGACTATGGGTCCAAAGCAGTAGGTAGATGGCTATCTTCTCCAATTTGTGCCTCATGTTTAGATCTTGTGAGCTGCCCTACATGATCAAGATCATCCTTATGCAATGCTACATGTTGTGTTTGCTAGGATCCGATGAATATTGTGTACTATGTTGAGATCGATTATATATTCTTGTCCTATGTTATTTTTGATCTTGCATGCTCTCCGTTGCTAGTAGATACTCTGGCCAAGTAGATGCTTGGGACTCCAAGAGGGGTATTTCTGCTTGATAGTAGGTTCATGCCTCTAGTTTTCTGGAAGAGTGACAATAACTTCTAAGATTGTAGATGTGTTGTTGCTACTGGGGAGAAAACAACAATGTTTTATCCAAAGTTAATTCTGTTGTTTACTTTACACACATTGCTTAATGTGATAATATGTTGCTAGCAAATTAATACTGGAAGGGCTTCGGACGATAACCGAAAGGTGGATTATTAGTCATTGACGCTGTTGGATTACGGTCTATGTATTATGTTGTAACTAGCTGGGTGGCCCGCGCATTTGCGCGGCTAGATTTACTATGTATCGTGTTCGGTACAATTTTTGTCGCTTTATTGATTACTGAAATATTTTTTATTTGTATAAATAATAATAATTTACTTCATTATTTTCTTATACTTCACATAGAGCCTATTTTAGAATATAAATTCATCGATGCTTTATTTTTATATTACTGAGTTTATTGTTATATAAATTTAACTATTAATTTCATACGAACAATCTGAAATTTTGAAGTTTATGGCTTTCACATAGAGCCTGTTTAAAAATTTACATTTATAGATGAAACGAAATTTTAAAATAGTAATATTTTATGAAAATGTATGAGCCCTTGGACAGGTTGTTTTCTTTGCTGAAGTTACATTTGATATAATTGAGACTTGAACCTATGTAGTGTCGTTTTTCAGCATAAATGTACCTGAACACACATATGAGTCATCGATTCAGTGAAGCCTTATATAGTGGCCTGGTACATATCAACAGCATGTTTTTAATTAGTGTGTGTTTCGTTTAAATATATGAATATAGATCCCAATGTATTGTGTGAAAAGCAATAAGGTGTAAAATTCACATGAGAAATTTGCTAAAAAAATCATATAAGAAACAGGTAAGTTGTTCGAATTGAGTGGATTTATTTTCTCTCTTCTTCCGGTCCGAGTTGCAGCTAGCTTGTAGTATGCTTTGAGCCTCCCAAATTGCGTTGATCAAAATTGTGCGCGTCAAAGCGATGTTACCAAATTGCCGATGCCAGCAAAATTAGATGTGAGATCGGGAACTGCACTGGTGGAAAACAGGCTTCCGGGAAGCCCCATAAGTCGCGAAGGTAAAGGAACCGCGACTAATGGGGTCTTTAGTCGCGGTTCGTGTGGCGAACCGCGACCAAAGGCTCCGGGCCCGTGGCGCACGGTGGCCAGCTGGTGCACGTGGGGCTTTAGTCGCGGTTGGCCAGCCCAACCGCGACTAAAGGTGCCCGAAGGCCTTTAGTCGCGGTTGGTCAGGCCAACCGGGACTAAAGCCCCTCCCCTATATATACCCATCCAGCAGCCAACACTTAGCCATTTGGAGCCATTCTCTTCACAAGTGAGTGTTAGGTTTGCTTTTGGTTCCTCTTATGCACATAAGGTGTTTGATGAAATGCCCCAAGAGCATGAAACAAACATGATATGAAGTGTTGGAGTCACACTTGAGCTTTCTCATTTATTTTTTCCTCCTCGATCGCGGTTAGCAACTTGAACCTTTGATATGTGTCATTGATAAAATATGCATGTGTGTGTAGTTCATTAATTGTTTAATTTATATTGTTTGTAGCTAGTTAGTTTAACAAATGCATGATGGTTAATTATATATTTTATATTATAATAATGCAGATGAATCGGCAATGGATGTACGGTAACCGACTCTCCGGCGAGTTCGAGTACGGGTTTGAAAGATTTCCTCGTAGTGGCTAATGCGAACAAGCGGTGGGGGTTTTGTTATCTGTCCATGTGTTAAGTGTAAGAATCGAAGGGTTACTCTTCCTCAAGAGATGTTCACATGCACCCGCTTCGGCACGGTTTCATGCCAAGCTATAATTGTTGGACCAAGCATGGAGAAAGAGGGGTTATAATGGAAGAAGATGAAGAAGGGGATGATTTCAATGATGAAAGCTATCTTTCTCATTTCGGTGATACTTTCATGGAGGATGCTGAAGGTGAAGGGGAAGGTGAAGAAGAGGCACGTGATGATCCCGTTGATGATCTTGGTCGGACCATTGCCGATGCACGGAGACGCTGCGAAACTGAAAAAGAGAGGGAGAATTTGGATCGCATGTTAGAGGATCACAGGAAGGCGCTCGTACCCCGGATGCGACGATGGTCCGAAAAAGTCGGGCTGCACACTGGATTTGCTCGAGATGGAAGGCACAGGCAGGTGTAGCTGACTCGGCATTTGAAAACTTGCTGAAAATGTTGAAGAATATGTTTCCAAAGAATAACGAGCTGCCCGCCACTACGTACGAAGCAAAGAAGGTTGTCCGCCCTCTAGGTTTAGAGGTTCGAAGATACATGCATGCATCAACGATCGCATCCTCTACCGCGGTGAATACGAGAATTTGAATGAATGCCCGGTATGCACCGCATTGCGTTATAAGATCGAGGCGATGACCCCGGTGACGATGTTGAGGGCCGTAAACCCAGGAAGAGGGTTCCCGCCAAGGTGATGTGGTATGCTCCTATAATACCACCGGTTGAAACGTCCGTTCGAGAACAAAGAGCATGCCAAGTTGTTGCGATGGCACAAAGAGGACCGTAAGTCTGGACGGGGAGTTGAGACACCCCGCAGATGGAACGCAATGGAGAAAGATCGACAGAGAGTTCAAAGATTTTGCAGCCGACGCAAGGAACATAAGATTTGGTCTAAGTACGGATGGCATGAATCCTTTTGGCGAGCAGAGCTCCAGCCATAGCACCCGGCCCGTGACTCTATGCATCTACAACCTTCCTCCTTGGTTGTGCATGAAGCGGAAGTTCATTATGATGCCGGTGCTCATCCAAGGTCCGAAGCAACCCGGCAACGACATCGATGTGTACCTAAGGCCATTAGTTGATGAGCTTTTACAGCTGTGGGGCAGACCTGGTGTCCGTGTGTGGGATGAGCACAAAGAAGAGGAATTTGACCTACGAGCGTTGCTTTTCGTAACCATCAACGATTGGCCTGCTCTTAGTAACCTTTCGGGATCGTCAAATAAGGGATACAATGCATGCACGCACCGCTACATGAGACTGAAAGTGTACATTTGCCAAATTGTAAGAAGAACGTGTACCTTGGGCATCGTCGATTTCTTCCGAAAGGTCATCCAGAAGAAAGAAAGGCAAGCATTACAACGGCAAGGCGGCATCACCGGCCGAAGCCTGCGGAACACACTCGGTGCTGAGGTATTTGATATGGTCAAGGGTTTGAAAGTCATCTTTGGAAAGGGTCCTGGCGGACAATCAGTTCCGAAGGGAGCCGACGGGCACGTAGCCATGTGGAAGAAGAAATCTATATTCTGGGAGCTAGAATATTGGAAAGTCCTAGAAGTCCGCTCTCGCAATCGACGTGATGCACGTTACGAAGAATATTTGCGTGAACATCCTAAGCTTCTTGGGCGTGTATGGGAAGTCAAATGATACAAAGGAAGCACGGCAGAGACCAAGCAAAGTTTGAAAGACCCCGATGACAAGCATCCGGAACGGTTTCAAGGTCGTGCCGACTACGCTCCGACCAAAGAAGAGAAGGTCATCTTTTTTGAATGCCCGAGCAAGTATGAAGGTCCCGTCAGATTCTCGTCCAATATAAAGGGAATAATAAACATGGCGGAGAAAAAGTTCCAAAACCCGAAGTCTCACGACCGCCACGTGATTATGACGCAATTGCTTCCGATTGCTTTGAGGGGCTCTCGCCGGAAAATGTTCGAGTAGCCATTGTGAAGCTATGTGCATTCCTCAATGCAATCTCTCGGAAGGTAATCAATCCGTAAGTTCTACCACGGTTACAGTAACGATGTGATCCAATGTCTTGTCGGCTTCGAGTTGGTGTTCCCGCCATCCTTCTTCAATATTATGACGCACCTCCCGGTTCACCTAGTCGATGAGATTTCCATTCTCGGTCCCGTATTTCTACACAATATGTTCCCCTTCGAGAGGTTCATGGGAGTATTAAAGAAATATGTTCGTAACCGTGCTAGGCCGAAGGAAGCATCGCCAAGGGCTATGGAAATGAGGAGGTAATTGAGTTTTGTGTTGACTTTGTTCCCGACCTTAAGCCGATTGGTCTTCCTCAATCGCGGCACGAGGGGAGACTAAGTGGAAAAGGCACGATCGGAAGGAAATCAATGATATGTATGGACGGCCATTCTCCGACCGAAGCACACCACACGCTTCTGACCAATTCCAGCTTGGTGGCTCCGTACTTTGAGAAACACAAGAATATTTTACGCTCGGACAACCCCGGGAAGCCCGAATCCTCGGATTAGGAAGGCCCACATGGAGACTTTCGGCAGTTGGTTGAGAAAACATTTAATGAGTGACAATAAGGTTTTAGATCAGCCTGTACATGTTGGCCAAGACACCATCTTCGACTATAACGACTTTCCAAGGGTACGAGATAAATGGGAATACATTTTACACGATCGCCCAAGATAAAAAGAGCACCAACCAAAACAGTGGTGTCCGCTTTGATGCAGCAACCGAGAATGGGCAAAAGGTCACATATTATGGTTACATAGAGGAGATATGGGAACTTGACTATGGACCCTCCTTTAGGGTCCCTTTGTTCCGGTGCAAATGGTTCAAGCTAACAGGAGGTGGGGTAAAGGTGGACCAGCAATACGGAATGACAATGGTGGATTTCAACAATCTTGGTTACCTTGACGAACCATTCGTCCTAGCGAAAGATGTCGCTCAGGTTTTCTATGTGAAGGACATGAGTAGCAAACCGAGGAAACGGAAAGATAAGAAAACGATCAAGTACATCATGCGATGATCCAAAGCGCCACATTGTTCTTTCAGTGGAAAAGAAACATCGTGGGAGTGGAGGACAAGACAGACATGTCGAAGATTATAATATGTTTGCTGAAATTCCGCCCTTCAAAGTGAACACCGACCCAAGCATTAAGTTAAATGATGAGGATGCTCCATGGATACGGCACAATCGTAAGCAAGCGGGGACACAAGGGAAGAAATGATGTGTAATAATTTATTGTACCAAACTTTGTTGAATGAATCATGTGAATTATATTACCCGTGATGTGTTTGGTGTCCATTTTCGAATGATTCAATTGACTCGAGATAACACTGATGATACATGAAATTTGGAGTGACTAAGTCATACTCCTCGCATACATGAAATTTGGAGTGACTAAGTCATACTCCTACATACATGAAATTTGGAGTGATTTAGTCATACTCCCGCCTAGGCGTATAATATGCATACTCGTAGTCTTCATAGCCGCCGCCATTGTACCGGTAGTCGTCGCCTTCTAAGTTGCCGGCGTCATCGCCGCCGCCGTCGTCGTCGGCCGCCGGGCGGCGCTCGTGGCTCGAACTCGAGGGTAGCGCAGCGGGGGATATCGCCGGCCGTGATGTAGTCCATGACGCTCC
>NC_061509.1:110427111-110544927 GCF_022539505.1 Lolium rigidum | reverse complement strand
AGTCGCCACGTCACCATCGCCTCAACCATCGTCCTTGACGACATTTCTTCTTCTACTATGTGGTAGTATTTCCCTGCCATTCCAAGTAAATACTTCATGTGCTCCCTTTAAACAATTCAAAAGTTATCATCCCTTATTTGTGTCAGTGTTTTATAGCTCATGAGGAAGTATGTGGTGTTTTATCTTTCAATCTTGTTGGGCATCTTTCACTAATGGACTAGTGGCTTCATCCACTTATCCTATAATTTTGCAAAAAGAGGCGGCTAGCGGGTTCCCAGCCCCAATTAATCAACTTTCATTAATAACTCTCTTCACATGTTTTGCCCTGATTCATCAGTAAGCAACTTAATTTTGCAATAGACACTCCTCCATGGTATGTGATTGATGGAAGGCACCCGAGATTCGGTTAGCCATGGCTTGTGTAAGCAAAGGTTGGGGGAGTGTCATCCTTAAATAAACTAAAATGCATGTGTAAACAAAAGAGAAGAGGGATGATCTACCTTGCTGGTAGAGATAGCGTCCTTCATGGGAGCCGCTCTTTGGAAGTCACGTTTGGCGAGGGGGTTAGAATACCCACTACCATTCGTTGACAACAACAAACACCTCTCAAAACTTTACTTTTATGCTCTCTATATGATTTCAAAACATAAAAAGCTCTAGCACATGATTTAATCCCTGCTTCCCTCTGCGAAGGGCATGTATTTTACTTTATGTTGAGTCAGTAAACCTATTTCCCTCCATCTTAAGCAAGCAATTGATTTGTTGTGATCCAACCATCTATATTATGATCTACTTAATCATGCCTTTTATTCTTCCTTGTTTAGTATAAGTTTTATCTGAATGAATATATCTTTGAAGGTTATCAATGATTATGAGGAAATTATTATGATTGAGTATGCAAGTTTTGTTATAAGCTTTAATATAAGAGCGCTGCTCAGTAGATAAGTATAATTTGTTAACTGTTCTCTGACCAAGAACGAAGTTTGCCATCACCAATTATGATTTCTTATGCACCTTTATTTGTGATTACCTTCTACTTGTTTCAAGTTGAATTATATGAGGAAGTTGTCTACTAGAATGTATTGTGTGGATTAATATGATGCTTCTTGTCCGTATTTTATTTATCGACTCTTCACTCCATAAACATGTGGTCTTGTTTACCGAGTTCAGTTTCGCTTGGGGACAAGCGAAGTCTAATGTCAACACCCGGATTTTTAAGTCCAGATGCCTATTATGCCATACATCGCAATCCCAGGAATATTGTTGTTGCGAGACATAATAGTTGAATATCATAGAGTCATCATTTATTACAACACATAATCGTCTTACAAAGGTAGATCACATGATCCAATATTACAATAGTAGTTGATCTATCGATCAACGAACATCACAAATAGAGGAAGCGAAGTAGTAGTGGCTATCAAATCCACGAGGCCAACGCTTGACGTCGGGAGTAGTCCTAGTTGTCGTAGACGTCCCGTTGTCCATCTTCCTCGTACTGCTTGTTCACCTTCATAGTCCGGCCATTTGAATAGCCGGGGACAAAGCCATGAGTACTTTTAAAGTACTCGCAAACTAATACTAGTGTAAGCACTATTAATTCTAGTAAGGGGATACTAAGCTCTAGGTTTATTTGCATAAAGCCAAGTTTATTTCATAAACATTTAGAAAAGACTCTTCATTTGCTAAACTACTCAAGTGGGAACATTAGTGTCATTCCCACAACTCTGTTGTGATTCAATTTAAAGTCACCATTCACCTTTCAAATTCAAGTCCCAAGTCATATGTCACATTTTTTTTGAAAATGGTCTGATGACGGAACAGTATGGCCTTTCCAACCGTCCATAACCGTGGACACGGCTATTCGAATAGTTCTACACTCTGCGAGAGGTCGTACACTTGTGCCACAATATTTGCAATAATCCGTCAGGGTTAACTGGCCCTGATTTACCATACTCCGTATGCGGATTACCAACCATAACCTTTCACTTACATACTCTAGTATGAGCACCTCTCCCCATGAGCTTGGCCTCCCGGTGAAAACCGCAGTCAACCCGGGAACTGCACAGGGCTTGGGCCGGACATTCACCTCATATTAACATCATTTCTCATCAGTTCTTTTGTTGTAGAGGCAGCCTCCAGCCTAACCCCGATGACGCTTGTTTAGAGGGAACCCATACTAAAGCACATAAATTTCTAGTTAAGCCCTTACCCATGTTGGGTATTGTGGGGGTACTTTCAAATTGGAATGGTATCGCATCCGAACCCAACCATCAGTTTTCGTAAAATTCACCAAGTCATTCCCCAGTCATATTCACCTTCAAAATCTTTCAATAGAATGAATCATCATTCCAAGGTTTTCAAAGTCATTTCATTTCACATGATCCCATCTAGAGAAATCAATTTTATTTATTTAGCAATAGAAACTAGTCATGAGGGGTGCTAACTAGCTTTTCTTGCTCTAGGCTGACTTTGATGCTCTTGTTCTACTCTATATCTACCAAGTGAATCATGAATCAAAAAGTAAACTTTTGATAAACAAAATTTAGAAAAAGCTTGTAAAGTAAAAACTTGGGATAGGAGCATTAAGCTTTAAGTAAAATTAATGGTGCCTTGTTCCTGTAGAGCTTTGCACAAGGGAACCTTGCAAGAGTGTTAGCTTGCCTTGATTGGTGTATTGATCAAAGTTTTCTGGCTCTTCCTCCCGGTAGAATACCTCCTCCTCTTGATAGTCTCCGGTACTAGCGTCTAAAAACGAATACGAGGATACAATCACCAAACAATACTTAAGTACTCTTAATTAGCCTTAATGGCTCACTCAAATGATCTAGCATCACTACTTAACATCTATTTACACATTAAGCTAGGGTTTCCTTATTTAATAATAGGAAAATAATTTCCTCTCATTGAAAGTTGAAATTAGGGTTTCTCTTGGTTTGGAGAAATAATTTCCTCTCATTGAATCTTCTTAAGATTTAATCTTCTCAAATAACCAGGGATGATCCCATGTTGACCAAGGTCAACACTTCACACTTATTATTTGAGAGAAAGGATTTAAATGAGATTCATCATCTCATGTGATTTAAATAACCATGGCAATATTAAATCCTATTTTGATTTAAAGTCTATAAGTGAGCAAGTGTGAACCTATGCAGTAGAGGTCCTCATATTACTTCATAATACTTGAGAAAAAGATTTAAATGAGGTGCTATCCTCATAGATTTAAATTCCTAAAATTTGAAATAGTTTAAATGGGCTAGTATTGACTACATAGCCAATATTTTGATTCTAGCCCATGATCATGTACAGAACATATATCATATTTTTACATAGTAAATTAGGCTTTGTGAAATTTGAATTATTGCAATTGGATTTACTTCAAAATTCAAATTGGTTGATTTTTAAGATTTATTTGAAAACTGAAAAGTCTCTGACTTGTTATTTTTGCTATTTAAATTCTACCAAATCTATGAGGTTAATTCCAGTGGGGTTGGCTAGATAAATTCATAAGCTTTCTGGAACAATTTGATTCACTAAATTTGGATTTGTAGATTTTGAACTATTCAATTTCTAGCACAGACCAGAATTGAATAACTGCTGAAATGAATTAAAACAAGATTCAAAGTGTTGGGCTGCGCGGGAAAACTAATGGGCCGCAAGATTTAAAACGCAGCAGGCCAGCCCAGTAACGCTTCAGCGCGCCACCGCCAGCTGACAGTGGGACCCGCTGGTCAGTCTGTATTAAACCCGAAACGGTACCTAGCAGCGTGCGCCGTTAGATTAGATCGTGGATCGACGGCCGAGAGTCGTCGTTGCTCGACGGGGAGGAGAGCTCGCTGCGCCGGCGGAGGTAGGGGGTCGGCGGCGCGATGGAGGCTCCGCGGTGCTCGCGGAGGTGCGGGCGTCGTTGTCGAGGACGAGGGAGGCGGCCGGTACCGTCGGCGGGGCTCGGGCGGCGTGGATTGGCGACGGTGATCTGCGGACTCCGGCGGCCGTCGGCTTGCGATTGGAGTAACTCCGGTGAAGTTGGGGCGAGAGGGTGTTCGAGGAGGTCAAGGAGGAGGAGGGGAGCAAGTTTGGTGTGGAGCTTGAAGCACGGGAGGCCTCTATTTATAGGCGAGATGGTGACCGGCGGGTGCTTGTGAGGGTCGTCGACGGCGTGGCGTTTACGGATGGCGAAGGGGCAAGCTAGGGGGTGCGCGAGGTAGGCGACGGCTAGGAGAGGCTACCGCGCGTGCTGGCGCAGCAAGGGGAGGACGAGAGCGTGCCTGCGATGATCGAGTACTCGCAGTACGGGCGCGGCAGAGCGTCGATGATGGCGACGGTGTCTCGGCGAGCGCGAGCTAGTGAGCGTGTCCAGTAGGTAGCTGGTGCAGAGGGCCGTGCGCGTGCAAAGTGAGAGAGAGATAGGAGGACGAGGGCGACGGGTCGACGTCGGGCTCTGGCGCGTCCAGAGACATGCCAGGTCGCGCTCACCGCGTGCCTGGCACGTTTTCTGGCGTGTCTCGGCTCACGCGTTCCGGCCAATGGCGCGCAAGGGTGAGGCTCGGCCGTGCACTAGCAGTGTGCTTGTGCTCCAGAGGGGCTCGTAGACATGGTGTAGGGGAGAGGAGGGGCTCAGGTCGCTTGAGTGCAAAGATGGCCGGCATGGTGCACGGCGGGGGCCAAGAGTTGATCATGTCTCCACTTTAAACGAAGCAACTGGGTTGGGATGATGCGAGAGAAGGTACAGGAGGGCTGATGATCACAAGGTAAAAGGGGTGGAGGCAAAAATCCAGTGGTTTATAGCATGTAACATGAATTCCAGATTATGCACACAAGGTGCTCGACACAATGGCCGCATGAAGATTTTTGTGGAATTTTGGATTTCTTTTTGGTACAACTCAAACATATAATTAAAGAGAAAGAGAGGTGGTGGTGGTGGTCATTTTGGTGGAGATTTGCAAGATTTCCAAAATGGGGTTATCTACACTTTGTTTCAAAGTCCTATTTTGTCAAATCTATACTTGGTCAACCTGGTCAACATTAGCACTAATGGTCAACATGAAAGTTGTTCACCATCACTTGGTCTTGGATGACATGGCTTTGGTTGACCAAAGTTGGTTGAGGAAACAGGAGATAAATGGGGGCAAAGTGGTGAAGAAAATAAAATGGGGACATATGACCATTATCACATTTTATTGAGATTTGATTTTTCTTTTGGTTTGATTCTGGTTTCTTTGTGTCAATTGGGTTTGTTTTTGATATATAAGAGTTTCAAAATCAATGGCACAAGCCAAAGTGGCCTTGGTTGAGGTTTTGCAAAAAGGGCTAAGTATGTGTGAGTGAAAAAATGATATTTTCTCACATTCTCATTTCTCTCCATTTGATTTTGGTTTCATTGATGCAATTGTGTTAGTTTGAGTTATATAAGAGTTTTAGAATCCATAGGGCAAGCAATGGTGGCCTCATATGAAGATTTGTAAAATTGCCCTTAGTGTATGTGAGTAAAAAATTGGAATTATCTCACCATTTGAATTCTCTCCATTTGATTTGACTTTTCTTGACTCTAATGTGGTTCTTATTAGTTTAGAAACATTTTAAGAGCATTGAAACCAATTCAAAAGGTCTTGTTCAAAGATTTGCAAATTTGGCCTTAATACATAAGAGATGAGGTGTCACTTTTCACTAAACTTGTAAATGGTTGATCTTGCTTCACTTGGACATGGGTTAGGGTCAATTTAGCATTAGATTAGGTTTAGAAAAGGTTTCACATCATTTGGTCAAGGTTTAAAGTCATAGGGCAAAATTTGGTGAAATGGCTATGTGTCACATATGCCTCTATGCATATGTTGCATTTGAATTTTAATTTGACTTGGCTTGACCCAAATGGTGTTGTTGAGTGTTGAAATGGTATATGGAAGTGATCCAACCATTCACAACAAGTCCTAGGGTCAATCTTCTCAAATTCACAAATTTGCTAATTTACTCTCATATGCCTCTATGGCATTTTTAGTTTCTTTTTATTTTCTTTGGAACCACTTGAATTAGGTTTGATGAGTAATAGGTAAGGTGGGTGAAGGTTTTCCAAACCTCTACACAAAGTGGAAAGTTCTAGGGTAAAGATTTATAATTATAGCCATAGGCACATATGCCTTTTTCTTATTTAATTTCATTTTATTTTATTTTAACTAGGATGAGGAAAAGAGGGGTGGGGTTTAGGGTTTAAGATTATTTCAAATACTAATAACAAGCAATCATGGCAATAGCACAAGAATTAAGCAAGATCACTATGCCTCAAACTTAATTCAATAAAAGTTTTTGTTGGTTCCAAAAATTTGGAACTAGTGAAATTCCTTTGTTTTATTTTGAAATTCTTGGGATGTTACAAACCCTTCCCCCTTAAACAAATCTCGTCCCGAGATTTTAAGAAAAGTTAGGTTCCTAAGAGAGATTGAGCATTTTGATTAACAGGAAGACATACTTGGCATGGTCTGGGGTGCTTCCTGGCTTCGAGTGGCGATCATGTGGTAGAGGCGGCCGTTGTTGTTGTTCTGGTTCCTTCTACCGGCGAAGCGACGCTGTTGCTGGGCAGGTGCAGCGGTGTTGGCGGCAATCTTGGCAAGCTTCTTGGGGCACTCATTGGAGTAGTGGCCCACAACTCCACATTCATAGCAGTTTACAGTTGACTTGTCCTTCGGGTTGACGGGGATGGCATTGCTTCCAGTCCTCGGGCCAGTATTGGTGTTGTTGTTGTTTCCATTGTTGCTGTTGCTGTTGGGGTTGTTGTTGTTGTGGTGGCTGTTGTTGTTGTTGTTGTTGTTGTTGTTGTTGCCTCCGGGCTTCGGGGGTCCTCCGTTGTTGTTGGTGTAGTTGGGGCGATTATTCTGGGCAGGGGGCTTGTTGTATCTTGGGGTGAATCCTCCAGAGGAGTTATTGCGGTACTTCTGGGTATGGTGGGGTCCATTCTGGTTCATCATTCTGCGCTTGCGGTTCTCATTGGCCTGATGCAGCTTTCCTTCCATCTGTATGGCTGAGTCTACAAGGGCTTCTAAGTCAGCGAACGGAATGTTCACTAACACAGTTTGCATCTCGTCGTGCAGTCCGTTCAGGAATCTTTCCTTTCTCTTCTCGTTGGTGTCGGTCTCATCCGGGGCGTACCTTGACAGAGTGAGAAACCTGTCGCGGTATTCTACCACCGACATCCTTCCTTGTTTGAGTTCACGGAACTCGTCTCTCATCTTCTTGATGAGTCCTTGGGGCACATGGTATTTGCTAAACTTCATCTTGAAGTCTTCCCATGTCATCATCTGTCCCGCATTCATTGCGCGGGCGCTTGTCCACCAGGCTCTGGCAGGTCCTGACAGGTAGTGGGTGGCGAACAGTACTTTTTCTGCGGCTTCAACTCCCTCAACTTCCAAGTTGTTCTCCATTGTCTGGAGCCAGTCATCAGCATCTAGGGGCTCTTCAGTCTTGTTGAACATCGGTGGGTTGGTGTTCTGAAAATTCTTCAGCTTTGACCCAGGGTGTTCGTGGTTTCCATGGCCTTGATTGTTCTGAGCTATCTGTTGCAGTGCAGCTATGTTGGCTTGGCGTTCAGCTCTCTCGACTTCTCGGTCTGCCATCATTGTCTGCAGCAGTTGCATCATGGCATCCTGGGTGGTGTTGCGGGTTGGTGGGGCCATCTGAACATTGAGGTAGATGATAAGATAAGGGGGAAATTTCTAGGATTTGTTTTGTGAAAATTTTATAAAGTTCATAAATTGAAAACTTGAGCAGTGTTGCGGGGTAAAAACCAACAACACTTTTTCATTCATACCAAACATCACATATTACAAAGCTAACACACCGTTGGTTTGAAGAACCATTCATCGCTCTACGATACAAGGGGATCCTGATACAACTCACACCTACTTAAGTGCTTGGGTGATACTACTCTTCAGGGTGGAATTCTGCGTCTTCACGGGTAATGTGCTTGGTGAGAGGCGAGGGCGTTGTCCAAATCTCTGCGGGTTTTGTACTGCCTGAAGTCCTGCGGTGCTTCATAGGGGTTCATCTTGGGTTGTGGTGGGGGCATGGTCATCGATCTTCCCATGGAGTCATGTCTTGGGTAGTAGATGAAACGAGTGTTCTTGATCTTGTTCTCATTTTGTCCGCACAGACGGAAAATTGCTTCTTGCATAGCTCTGACTAGTCCTTCCTTCCAAGTGTTTCCCGTTACGAGAAAACCGAGATGGTTTCCCATACCGGGGCATCAAGCTTCCTTCGTAGATCAGTAGAAACGTCCCACCGAGGTGGTTCTCCTAACTGAGCTTTGAGGGGTATTCCGAAGAATTCGGGATACGGGTGTCCTAGATAGTCAACCAGTTGTTTCAAATCCTTTTCGAACCGCAGTTCTCCTCCGCGGCCAAGCTGATAGAACTCCCATTGGTACTCCATCTGTGAGCAATGAGGATGAGTAAGTTAATGAAGTGATCAAGTGTGCAAAATTTTATGTACCATTACAAAGAAAAGTAGAGCATGGATTTATTCTTTTGAAAAGATCTTAAGATACGGGTGAGAATAAGTTTTCGAAATATTCACTTTCTTTGTTTTGAAACTAAGTTTTTCGGACGTCCATTCTAACTAGGGTCTCCTAAGGTCAAACAATGGCTCGATACCAACTTGTCAACACCCGGATTTTTAAGTCCGGATGCCTATTATGCCATACATCGCAATCCCGGGAATATTGTTGTTGCGAGACATAATAGTTGAATATCATAGAGTCATCATTTATTACAACACATAATCGTCTTACAAAGGTAGATCACATGATCCAATATTACAATAGTAGTTGATCTATCGATCAACGAACATCACAAATAGCGGAAGCGAAGTAGTAGTGGCTATCAAATCCACAGGCCAACGCTTGACGTCAGGAGTAGTCCTAGTTGTCGTAGACGTCCTGTTTTCCATCTTCCTCGTACTGCTGTTCTCCTTCATAGTCTGGCCATTTGAATAGCCAGGGACAAAGCCATGAGTACTTTTAAAGTACTCGCAAACTAATACTAGTGTAAGCACTATTAATTCTAGTAAGGGGATACTAAGCTCTAGGTTTATTTGCATAAAGCCAAGTTTATTTCATAAACATTTAGAAAAGACTCTTCATTTGCTAAACTACTCAAGTGGGAACATTAGTGTCATTCCCACAACTCGTTGTGATTCAATTTAAAGTCACCATTCACCTTTCAAATTCAAGTCCCAAGTCATATGTCACATTTTTTTTGAAAATGGTCTGATGACGGAACAGTATGGCCTTTCCAACCGTCCATAACCGTGGACACGGCTATTCGAATAGTTCTACACTCTGCAGAGGTCGTACACTTGTGCCACAATATTTGCAATAATCCGTCAGGGTTAACCGGCCCTGATTTACCATACTCCGTATGCGGATTACCAACCATAACCTTTCACTTACATACTCTAGTATGAGCACCTCTCCCCATGAGCTTGGCCTCCCGGTGAAAACCGCGATCAACCGGGAAGCTGCACGGGGCTTGGGCCGGACATTCACCTCATATTAACATCATTTCTCATCGGTTCTTTTGTTGTAGAGGCAGCCTCCAGCCTAACCCCGATGACGCTTGTTTAGAGGGAACCCATACTAAAGCACATAAATTTCTAGTTAAGCCCTTACCCATGTTGGGTATTGTGGGGGTACTTTCAAATTGGAATGGTATCGCATCCGAACCCAACCATCAGTTTTCGTAAAATTCACCAAGTCATTCACCAGTCATATTCACCTTCAAAATCTTTCAATAGAATGAATCATCATTCCAAGGTTTTCAAAGTCATTTCATTTCACATGATCCCATCTAGAGAAATCAATTTTATTTATTTAGCAATAGCAACTAGTCATGAGGGGTGCTAACTAGCTTTTCTTGCTCTAGGCTGACTTTGATGCTCTTGTTCTACTCTATATCTACCAAGTGAATCATGAATCAAAAAGTAAACTTTTGATAAACAAAATTTAGAAAAAGCTTGTAAAGTAAAAACTTGGGATAGGAGCATTAAGCTTTAAGTAAAATTAATGGTGCCTTGTTCCTGTAGAGCTTTGCACAAGGGAACCTTGCAAGAGTGTTAGCTTGCCTTGATTGGTGTATTGATCAAAGTTTTCTGGCTCTTCCTCCTGGTAGAATACCTCCTCCTCTTGATAGTCTCCGGTACTAGCGTCTAAAAACGAATACGAGGATACAATCACCAAACAATACTTAAGTACTCTTAATTAGCCTTAATGGCTCACTCAAATGATCTAGCATCACTACTTAACATCTATTTACACATTAAGCTAGGGTTTCCTTATTTAATAATAGGAAAATAATTTCCTCTCATTGAAAGTTGAAATTAGGGTTTCTCTTGGTTTGGAGAAATAATTTCCTCTCATTGAATCTTCTTAAGATTTAATCTTCTCAAATAACCAGGGATGATCCCATGTTGACCAAGGTCAACACTTCACACTTATTATTTGAGAGAAAGTGATTTAAATGAGATTCATCATCTCATGTGATTTAAAATAACCATGGCAATTTTAAATCCTATTTTGATTTAAAGTCTATAAGTGAGCAAGTATGAACCTATGCAGTAGAGGTCATCATATTACTTCATAATACTTGAGAGAAAGATTTAAATGAGGTGCTATCCTCATAGATTTAAATTCCTAAAATTTGAAATAGTTTAAATGGGCTAGTATTGACTACATAGCCAATATTTTGATTCTAGCCCATGATCATGTACAGAACATATATCATATTTTTACATAGTAAATTAGGGTTTGTGAAATGTGAATTATTGCAATTGGATTCACTTCAAAATTCATAATTGGTTGATTTTTAAGATTTATTTGAAAACTGAAAAGTCTCTGACTTGTTATTTTTACTATTTAAATTCTACACAAGGCTATGAGTGTTAATTCCGAGTGGGGTTAGCTAGATAAATTCATAAGCTTTCCGGAACAATTTGGATTCACTAAATTGGAGTTTGTAGATTTTGAACTATTCAAATTTCTAGCACGGACCAGAATTGAATAGCTTGGAAATGAATTAAAACAAGATTCTTAAAGTGTTGGGCTTGGCGGGAAAACTAATGGGCCGCAAGATTTGAAATGCAGCGAGGCCGGCCCAATAGCGCTTCACCGCGCCAGCGGCCAGCTGACGAGTGGGACCCACGCGTCATCCACTTAAACTCACCGAAGCGGTACGCGTGAGCGTGCGCCGTTAGATTAGATCGTGGATCGGACGGCCGGGAGTCGTCGTCTGCCGGCGAGGGAGGAGGGCTCGCTGCGCCGGCGGGGTAGGGGGTCGGCGGCGCGATGGAGGCTCCGGCGGTCGCTGCGAGAGGTGCTGAGGCGTCGTTGTCGAGGACGAGGAGCGCCCGGTACCGTCGGCGGGGCTCGGGCGGCGTGAGTCGGCGACGGTGATCCGCGGGCTCCGGCGGCCGATCGAGCTTGCGATTGGAGTAACTCCGGTGAGAGTGGGGTTCGAGAGGGTAGTTCGAGGAGGTCAAGGAGGAGGAGGGGAGCAAGTTTGGTGTGAGAGCTTGAAGCACGGGAGAGCCTCTATTTATAGGCGAGATGGTGACCGGCGGGTGTTGTGAGGGTCGTCGACGGCGTGGCGTTTCTGGATGGCGAAGGGGCAAGCTAGGGGGTGCGCGAGGTAGGCGACGGCTAGGAGAGGCTACCGCGCGTGCTGGCGCAGCAAGGGGAGGACGAGAGCGTGCCTGCGATGATCGAGTACTCGCAGTACGGGCGCGGCAGAGCGTCGATGATGGCGACGGTGTCCTGGCGAGCGCGATCTAGTGAGCGTGTCCAGTAGGTAGCTGGTGCAGAGGGCCGTGCGCGTGCAAAGTGAGAGAGGGATAGGAGGACGAGGGCGACGGGTCGACGTCGGGCTCTGGCGCGTCCGAGAGACATGCCGGGTCGCGCTCACCGCGTGCCGGCACGTTTTCGGCGTGTCTCGGCTCACGCGTTCCGGCCAATGGCGCGCAAGGGTGAGGCTCGGCCGTGCACGCGGCAGTGTGCTTGTGCTCCGGAGGGGCTCGTAGACATGGTGTAGGGGAGAGGAGGGGCTCAGGTCGCTTGAGTGCAAAGATGGCCGGCATGGTGCACGGCAGGGCCAAGAGTTGATCATGTCTCCACTTTAAACGAAGCAACTGGGTTGGGATGATGCAGAGAAGGTACAGGAGGGCTGATGATCACAAGGTAAAAGGGGTGGAGGCAAAAATCCAGTGGTTTATAGCATGTAACATGAATTCCAGATTATGCACACAAGGTGCTCGACACAATGGCCGCATGAAGATTTTTGTGGAATTTTGGATTTCTTTTTGGTACAACTCAAACATATAATTAAAGAGAAAGAGAGGTGGTGGTGGTGGTCATTTTGGTGGAGATTTGCAAGATTTCCAAAATGGGGTTATCTACACTTTGTTTCAAAGTCCTATTTTGTCAAATCTATACTGGTCAACCTGGTCAACATTAGCACTAATGGTCAACATGAAAGTTGTTCACCATCACTTGGTCTTGGATGACATGGCTTTGGTTGACCAAAGTTGGTTGAGGAAACAGGAGATAAATGGGGGCAAAGTGGTGAAGAAAATAAAATGGGGACATATGACCATTATCACATGTTATTGAGATTTGATTTTTCTTTTGGTTTGATTCTGGTTTCTTTGTGTCAATTGGGTTTGTTTTTGATATATAAGAGTTTCAAAATCAATGGCACAAGCCAAAGTGGCCTTGGTTGAGGTTTTGCAAAAAGGGCTAAGTATGTGTGAGTGAAAAAATGATATTTTCTCACATTCTCATTTCTCTCCATTTGATTTTGGTTTCATTGATGCAATTGTTAGTATGAGTTATATAAGAGTTTTAGAATCCATAGGGCAAGCAATTGTGGCCTCATATGAAGATTTGTAAAATTGCCCTTAGTGTATGTGAGTAAAAAATTGGAATTATCTCACCATTTGAATTCTCTCCATTTGATTTGACTTTTCTTGACTCTAATGTGGTTCTTATTAGTTTAGAAACATTTTAAGAGCATTGAAACCAATTCAAAAGGTCTTGTTCAAAGATTTGCAAATTTGGCCTTAATACATAAGAGATGAGGTGTCACTTTTCACTAAACTTGTAAATGGTTGATCTTGCTTCACTTGGACATGGGTTAGGGTCAATTTAGCATTAGATTAGGTTTAGAAAAGGTTTCACATCATTTGGTCAAGGTTTAAAGTCATAGGGCAAAATTTGGTGAAATGGCTATGTGTCACATATGCCTCTATGCATATGTTGCATTTGAATTTTAATTTGACTTGGCTTGACCCAAATGGTGTTGTTGAGTGTTGAAATGGTATATGGAAGTGATCCAACCATTCACAACAAGTCCTAGGTTCAATCTTCTCAAATTCACAAATTTGCTAATTTACTCTCATATGCCTCTATGGCATTTTTAGTTTCTTTTTATTTTCTTTGGAACCACTTGAATTAGGTTTGATGAGTAATAGGTAAGGTGGGTGAAGGTTTTCCAAACCTCTACACAAAGTGGAAAGTTCTAGGGTAAAGATTTATAATTATAGCCATAAGCACATATGCCTTTTTCTTATTTAATTTCCTTTTATTTTATTTTAACTAGGATGAGGAAAAGAGGGGTGGGGTTTAGGGTTTAAGATTATTTCAAATACTAATAACAAGCAATCATGGCAATAGCACAAGAATTAAGCAAGATCACTATGCCTCAAACTTAATTCAATAAAAGTTTTTGTTGGTTCCAAAAACTTGGAACTAGTGAAATTCCTTTGTTTTATTTTGAAATTCTTGGGATGTTACATCTAAGCTTGGGGGAGTTGATACGTCCATTTTGCATCACTATTTTATATCATAATTTACTGTTATTCATTGATATCTTTTCATATTTAGAGATGATACTTATGTTATTTCATCTATTTTGCATGTTTCATGATTATTGGAGAATCGCGCACCGGAGTCAGGATTCTGCTGGAAAGAGCACCGTCATAATGCAATATTTCGGAAGATCAACAACTGACGGAAATTATACTGAAAATCCTATTTTTCCAGAAGACGGAGAGAGCCAAAAGGAGGAGCCGAGGAGGGCCGCCATGGGCGCCCCTCATAGGCCGGCGCGGGAGCTGCCCTGGCCGCGCCGCCTTGTGGGGAGGGGGCCCACAGCCCCCTCTGGCCTCCTCTCCTTCGCGTACTTCTTCGTCCCGAAAACCTAAGCTCCAGAGAATAATCGCAAAGGGTCACAGCCGCCTCTGCGGGGCGGAAAACACCAGAGAGAAAAGAGCTCTCCGGCGGGCTGAAATCCGCGGGAAATTCCCTCCCGGAGGGGAAATCGACGCCATCGTCACCGTCATCGAGCTGGACATCATCTCCATCATCATCACCATCATCTTCATCATCATCACCGCCATCTCCACCGCTGCACCTCGTCACCGCTGTAACAATTAGGGTTGGATCTTGATTGTTTGATAGGGGAAACTCTCCCGGTATTGATTTCTACTTGTTATTGATGCTATTGAGTGAAACCATTGAACCAAGGTTTATGTTCAGATTGTTATTCATCATCATATCACCTTTGATCATGTTCCATATGATGTCTCGTGAGTAGTTCGTTTAGTTCTTGAGGACATGGGTGAAGTCTAAATGTTAGTAGTGAATTATGTTGGGTAATATTCAATGTTATGATATTTAAGTTGTGGTGTTATTCTTCTAGTGGTGTCATGTGAACGTCGACTACATGATACTTCACCATTTATGGGCCTAGGGGAATACATCTTGTATTCGTTTGCTAATTGCGGGGTTGCCGGAGTGACAGAAACCTAAACCCCCGTTGGTATATCGATGCAGGAGGGATAGCGGGATCTCAGAGTTTAAGGTTGTGGTTAGATTTATCTTAATTACTTTCTTGTATTTGCGGATGCTTGCAAGGGGTATAATCACAAGTATGTATTAGTCCTAGGAAGGGCGGTGCATTAGCCTAGGTTCATCCACACAACACTTATCAAAACAATGAAGATTAATCAGCTATATGAAGTGAAAGCACTAGACTAAATTCCCGTGTGTCCTCAAGAACGTTTGGTCATTATAAGTAAACAAACCGGCTTGTCCTTTGTTCTAAAAAGGATTGGGCCACTCGCTGATATTATTTCTCTCGCATTTTACTTACTTGTACTTTATTCATCTGCTATATCAAAACCCCCTGAATACTTGTGTGTGAGCATTTACAGTGAATCCTTCATCGAAACTGCTTGTCAACACCTTCTGCTCCTCGTTGGGTTCGACACTCTTATTTATCGAAAGTACTACGATACACCCCCTATATTTGTGGGTCATCAGCCATCCACAATTGGCCCACTCCTACAAACGTTGGTCAAGTTCGAAGTTTTCATGGACTTTTCGGTTTCTATAGACGCTTTGTGAAAGATTTTAGCACCATTGCTTGCCCTTTAAATGAGCTTACAAAAAAGAATGTTCCGTTTGTTTGGGGAAAGGCACAACAAAAACGCTTTTGATGAATTGAAAAAGAAACTCACCGAGGCACCACTCCTCGTTCTTCCCGATTTTACAAAAACTTTTGAGATAGAATGTGATGCGAGTGGACTTGGAATTGGTGGTGTACTTATGCAAAATGGAAAACCCGTGGCATACTATAGCGAGAAGTTGGATGGCGCACGCCTCAACTATCCTACATATGACAAGGAACTTTATGCTTTGGTTCGTGTTCTTGAAGTTTGGCAACACTATCTTTGGCCAAAAGAGTTTGTCATTCACTCTGACCATGAGTCGTTGAAATATTTGAAAAGTCAACACAATTTGAACAAAAGACATGCAAAATGGGTTGAGTTCATTGAGTCCTTTCCATATGTAATCAAAAACAAGAAGGGCAAGGACAATGTAGTTGTGGATGCTCTTTCCCGCAAGCTCACCCTCTTACTCACTCGCTTGGATTTCCATGTTTTGGGTCTTGATGAAATCAAAGACCTATATGCTTCCGATACTTTCTTTGGCCCAATCTTTGCAAAGTGTTCTAGTGATAAGGGAATCGATGATTTCTATTTGCACCAAGGATTCTTGTTCAAGGGCAACAAACTTTGCATTCCCATGTCTTCGCTTCGCCTTTTGCTCTTACAAGAATCGCATGGTGGTGGTCTTATGGGACACCTTGGACGAGAGAAGACATATGCAATTCTCTCAACTCACTACTATTGGCCAAGAATGTACCGCGACGTGGAACGCCTTTGCCGACGGTGTACAACATGCTTACAAGCTAAGTCCACTTCCAACCCCTATGGCCTTTATACACCGTTGCCTATTCCTTATGCTCCTTGGTCCTATATAAGCATGAACTTCGTACTAGGATTGCCTCGAACCAAATATGGTCATGATTCAATTTTTGTAGTGGTTGATCGATTCTCTAAAATGGCTCATTTCATACCATGCTCCCGAACGGATGATGCTTCACATATTGCCTCCTTTTTTTAGGGAAATTGTGAGACTCCACGGTGTACCAAGAAGCATTGTTTCGGACCGAGATGTCAAATTCATGAGCTACCTTTGGAAGACACTAATGGCCAAGTTCAACGCCAAGCTTTTGTTTTCATCATCCTCGCACCCACAAACCGATGGGCAAACCGAAGTGGTGAACAGAAGCCTCTCCACACTTCTCCGAGTCCTTGTCAAGAAGGATTTGAAAGCATGGGAAGATTGCATCCCGCATGCGGAGTTTTCCTACAACCGCGCCAAGCATTCTACAACAATGAGAAGTCCATTCATGGTCGTCTACGTGTTTGAACCACCTACGGCGATTGACCTCCTTCCTCTTCCGCTACATGAGCAAGTAAACATGAACATCGACAAGCGAGCCCAATACATGAAGAAGCTTCATGAAGATACAAGGGAAACGATCGAGCAACAAGTTCTTCGTCAAGCCACTAGACTTAACATGAAGAAAAAGGCACGGATCTTCAATGAAGGAGACTTAGTGTGGATACACCTTCGCAAGGACAGCTTCCCTCAAGAAAGAAACTCCAAGCTCAAGCCCCGAGGCGATGGTCCCTTCAAGGTCCTCAAGCGCATCAACGACAACTCCTACGTCGTCGACATACCAACATCCAAGTACTTGGTGAGAAACACATTCAATGTGTCCGACCTCTCACCCTATCATGGCGATGAGGAGAACATAGACACTACAACAGGACAGAGCTTTGGTAACACCATGTTGTGTTACAACATGTCCAAAACAGTGTCACTAGGCCATATAGTAACATATTTTGGAATGTGTTCCATTAGGCCGTGTTACTAAGTGGTGTTGTCAGTCACACATAATAATTGTTACCATATGTTAAATATTGTGTTACAATTTACACTGCAGTAACATGCTTATTACGTGTTACTACATGCGCTAGTCACACATTTTCGTAGCTATAGTAACACCGGCAGTAACATATATTCGTAGGCGTAGAGCATTGGTGGTAACATATTTTTGCAACTGTAGTAACATAATTAGTAACATTCTTTTTAGCTTCATGACATAACTAGTAACATGATACCTATATATTGTATCACTCTAATCTATAACCTGGTAACACATTTTGTACCTGCGGTAACACCAACAGTAACACTATGATATTGGTAATAAATGTATTTATTAATATTATTAAACAAAAAATTAGGCGCCCAATTTATGGACTATACATTTATTATGTAGCAAAATTAACGCACATGAACAAATAATTTAGTAACGATTTTATTATTATGATTGGCACCATTACAACTTGAGAGAAATTCAAGCACGACACATCATTGAATATATTAATGGTCTAGGATTCACATAATTTATAAATTACAAGAAAAAAATGCAAACATTATTGGTGTAACACCTTAACGTTCATATCAATTTGAGTAGGAAACTCAATTGTCAATATACCATAGCATTTGCATCATTTTGATGAAAGAAAAAGATCCTCTGAAATAATATTACATTTTCAGTCTATCTATACAATCTATAACTTTTGCCAAGAAAAATCTTCATTTGCTTCTTGACTCAACCAGAGAATTCAGCTGTAACTCAATCTTTCTTTCGCATCTGTAAAGAAATTTGGACATCTTAGTTGTATGATTAAATGTAGACAAATAAGATTCTAAAATATTGAAGGGAAGAAAAAAAAACTTACCAAGCAAAGAAAAAAGCATCAACAATTGTCTTGCAACCAGATACTTCCCTTGATAATTCCTAATAATCCAGAATAGGTTCATCTCTACTCACAAGTGCAAATTCTGTACCCAACTCAATACCACCAGCCCTAGTTGCAGGATTAGTGCTCCAAATAGTATCACATGCAATATTCTTCTTGTTTGGATATGTTGAAGCCTTTAGAACTACTTTAGAACCAACCTTTGTTTTTAAATTTATTACTGTCAAAGACATTGATGATATATTGTATAAGCAATATCTTATACAGCAATACAATGCGACTTGCCCTTAGCGTTGTGTTCCATGATCTACCATTGGTCCATGATGTGGTGTTCATCCACACGACTAGTTCAAGACATGCTAGCTTTGGTGCACTTTTCTTCTTATTTTTTTGCATCGCTCAGCACTTGGAAGAAAAAACAACTTGAAGCGTGTCCCACCAATCCGAGTAAACAATGGAAAGGAAAACGATATCAAACTATTTCAGAAGAAGAACAACTAGTTGGTGCTCAGTACAGAGACTTTTTTAAAACGAACCTATAGCAAAGTCAGTCCGATAGTGTGTTCCTTCAGCTCAGTACAGGGGAAAACCTACCAACCAGCAAAAAGTTGCAACTCAGACACAGAGTATGAAGGGCAACATCAGTTAATGTGTAACTACAATTTGTAATGCCATTTAGGCAAACATCATCTAAGCTCAAAAGCAAATTAATAACTTCGAGACTGTAGATATTTTGCGGATATTTACCTTGAGTGAACGAAGAAGTACGCCATCTTTTTGGGGAAACTAAGTGTCCACGCTTGTTTCTAGCGCCCTCATGGTATAATCTTGCAACAAATTCGTCACTCGGATCTCTCATTTCCATCACCTACGAAGAGAAAATAATAGCACATGGAGTGATATTCATTTCCTGGAGCTGCAGAAAGCCGCAACTTGAAAACTCGGCACATAAATATTACCTCTGGCACAAAATCAAAATCAATAACGAGAGTCTTGTGGCGACGATGAATTTTTTGCCACTTTGGCATGTTCCAAACAATTGGTAAGCTTGTTCTTTTGCTCTTGACTACTTCCATGTGCACTACAAGATTAATTTAGGGAAGTACAAAGTTAATAAGAGAAGCACAAAAGTTTAATAGGTCATTACCTTGATTGTGACCTTGATCCTCAGTATCTTCCAATGTTTGTGATTCATCACCAGGTGCAGTATATTGTTCACCATTGTTGAAGTCTCCATCATCACGTTGGTCACTAACCTGAATCACATTCAACCTTTTTGACCTACGCAATTATCCTGCAAAACAGCCAATACATATTTTATTCCAATAATTAGAACAATTGGTACATATATGTAATAAGCGAGTCTTGACTATAGTTCAGGTTCAGGAGGGAGGAAAATACTTTGCAGCCTTCTCACAATAAGATTCTCCCCACCTTCGCGTAATAGTTCATCTGACAATAATAAAAATGATCCATTCTGTAGCTTTCTGGTGTATTTTAGAAGAACCATGATTCTATTTTCAAGACAGAATATCACTGGATCAGAAAGAAGGCCCATGATTTTTCCAGGAAGCGGCCTCACAGGGCAACTAGGAGCCATAGTCCTCCACTCCAATTGCAGGACGGTTCATCTAGATGAAACAGTGTTGGTGTATCTCCCTTTACCCTACTAATTATAGGATGTGAGTTATTTTTTTCCTTTTCATATAATCAATCGATGGAAAGATTGGCTATGCAAGGCTATGGAAAGATTGTTAATACGTGCATTGCACGTGCAATATCACTACAACATTACATTATGAAATTTCCAGATGAATGTAACAGTGAGTTTTGTGCTAAAAAACAGTCAGAGTCTGCAAGTCTAACACTGACAAAAAGGCCTAAGTGCAAACTGTATATAGACGTCTTGCTGATTTGTAATAATCCGTTAAGATCACATATAGATATAATAATTGACTAATTTTGAAGAAATTCTTGGTAATTGAGAATATAGGCTACAGACATATTGGTGTAGGCACACGTATCTTTTTATTCAAGTATAGAATGTTCCAAATCAACCTCAAGCCGTGCTATTAGGCTGGAGAATTACCTCGGTGGTGCAGCGCCTGCACAAAAGTCTGCTCTTGAGGGAAGCCGTGCTAGGAGGGTGGATGGGCCTTGGATAGAAGACGCGACGGGGAGCAGCGGGTGTGTTGGCCGACGCGATGTTGACGGCGCAGGGCGATGGAGGCAAATGGAGATCCCAGTGCTGTGGTGGTCGGCGGTGGTAGGGGTGGGATGTGTGTTGGGTGGCTTGGCGGCGAGGTGTTGATGGCGGCGCGATGGTGGGGGGCGGCGCGGTGATAGGGGCGAGATGGTGGGCGTGGCGCGGGGGTGCGGTGGGCGTTGACTAGATGCCTAGATTAGATTGGATACCGAGTAGTATGAGTTAATTACGGAGCTTTATTGTTTCACGCGCTTGTTGTTTTCTTTTTTGTTTCATGCGTTGGTGATAAGGGACTTAGCAGGGAAGCTCTATATATAGGAGCTATTGATTGGAGGGAAAAGTATAGAAAAGCGGGAACAATTAAAAGTTTTCTCTCCCGCTGGTTTTTAGTCTCAATGAAATAGATTGGCGGGATAAAATGAATTTACTTTTTTAGAGCAACTTCAAAGTCGCGTTAAAAAAACGTCAGTATAGCGCGAGGGAGGATGCGTGCACAGCTCCAGAGGGCGCGGAAAAAATGCATGTGCGGCACAAATTTGGCGCATGGCGTTAAAACCATATCCCGCGCGGGATATTTTGAGCACCGGCTCGTGCGCGCTGTAATCAGTGCTCACGCGGGAGGAAAGCGCCGAGGACATTTCACGCGTCGCTTCGTCGCCTTGCCTCTGCTCCACCGTCGCTCCGGTCCCCTCCCCTCCGATGTCAGGATGTCGCCATGCCACCGCGGGCCACTGAGCTAGTCCTGCTTCCGCGGCGTGCACGCGCAGCCGAACGACACGTTCTACGCCGAGCTCCACGCCGCCGGGTTTCGCCAGTGCAAGTCTAGCGCGCGAACTTGCCCCAAGACGTCGTCGACAAGAGGGATTTCTTCCTGCAGAGGAGGGCGAAGCGGGCGGACTGGCATCGAAGGAAGGCGTTCATCAACGCACAGTTGTAGGGTCCATCCACCATCTACGATGACAACCCAAGGTGGGATGACCTGTGACCGATTCCGACGACACCAACAGGTGATTTCCTCCATGGCGTGCGGTGACGGGACACAATAGGGCAGCGTTGTGTCCGTGAGGTGAGGCGACCAACCACGCCCTAATCATCGTGCTCATGATGCCTCTATAGTGGAGTGATATGATGGAAGGAACCGGTCCCTTCTGGCTTCGTATCGACCAAACACTAATCCCTAAACGCGGAACGGTGATGGGAGTACTACATCGTTACTCACAAGACAAGTGTAAGGTCACCGAAGAAGGGCGGAACTGACTGGTGCCACATTTGTTTTCATATTCTTTTGAGGAAGCGGAAACAAATACATAAATCCTACAAAACAAATACATAAACATATATTGTCAGAAGCAAATGAGGACCAAATACAATGTGGACACGAAGCGGAGAGAGAATGTTTATCGAAACCAAGATATCACTTGAATCATGAAGAAAAAATCAAACAACACAAGAACCGACATGCCTAGTCCCTAAATGTAGCGCGACTTATCAATGTACCGGAGAATAGAGGAAGGGTCAAAGCGTAAAAGTTTCCTCGAACTTATGAAGGGCTTATTTGATTGTCTATTTTCGGATGGGCCGTTTTGATGGTTCATCTTGTAACACATTCCCACCAACACAAATGTATGTGCTACTATGTTAATATTACTGTAACACATTATGTCACACGCCTATTTATATGTTACTGTGTCAATATTCCTGTAACACACTTTTGCCTCTGATACAGTTTGTGTTACTCTCGATCGTTGGCACACAAATGTTGTGTTACTACAATTTTACTTGTAACATATTTTACCATGTGTTATATGATTGTGTTACCAAAGCTCTGTTGTGTTGTAGTGAGAGTCGAGGACGACTCTTTCCCAAAGGGGGGAGATGATACGGGGTGGCCTTTGGACACCTCCTCCTCAAGACCGTCAAGCCCTCCTCGTGGCCCAATGACACGAGCTCGAGCCCAAGCCATACACCAAGAGGTGAATTCTCTCCTTTCCACGTATGCATTTGATACCTCTTTGGATGGCATGCTACTTCATGCAAATACCTTGTGTTCAATCAGGTACATCGGTCAAGACACAAGCCATGGAGACCAAGCCAATGGAGAGGGAGCTGAAAATGAAGAAGATGAAGCTACAGCGCCCAGGCCGGAACTTCCGCCCCCCAGGACCGGAACTTCCGCCCAGGTTCCCTGTGAAGAGCATCCAGCCAGAACTTCCGCCCCAAGAGACCGGAACTTCCACCCACCGGAACTTCCGCCCAAGTTCCGCCCTAGTTCCGAAAATGCGCCAAAATGCCCCGGGATGTTACTGCAAGGAAATTGGTCGTTTCCGGAACTAGGCCGGAACTTCCGCCCCAACCGGAACTTCCGGCCTCCAGGACCGGAACTTCCGCCCAGATACCCCCCAAGATGCTGTCCAGCCCCCAGTGAAGGGAATCCAGCCGGAACTTCCGCCCAGGACCACCGGAACTTCCGCTCGACCGGAACTTCCGCCCCTTGAGGCCGGAACTTCCGCCTACACGCGTTTCAGCACCAAAACTGGCAGATTCAGCATGTAACTTACCCCTTCGCCCCACCAACTATAAATAGCCTTGTTGGCTCAGATCTGAGATTAGACTTGATGTGAAATTAAACCTGAGCTTTGCTCTTGACCCTTGTGGGAAACCCTACCATAGATCTTAGATCTTGTACCCACCCGGGCTCCTTATCGAATCCTATTGTATCTCTTTGGTGACTTCTACCAATCTTGGCCTTTTGCTTGCACTTCTAGATCTATAGGATTTCGATTCGTCGATCTTTTTGCGGGACTTCTACCGAAAGGTCTTTTTCTGAAACTTCTATCAAGTTGGTGGTTCTGGCCAACGAGGACAAACCGATTTGTGTGTGTGTGTGTGAGTTTGTATCCCACGATTCCCCCTCGCGTTCTTCGTGTTCATCGCGTTCTTTTTCACCTCCCCCACGAATTCCACCCAAATCCGTGAAGATCGGGCACACCCTTGGGCTTAGCCCTTATCATCCGGTAAACATAAAATCAAATTAACTAGCAAGTCTTGTAGATGTTTTCTTTACACCATTTCAGCAGTGCTTCCCAAGAATTGATTAAACCTAGGTCTACTAGGGAAAAATCCTATCATACTACAATATGTAATCCGGATCGAAGGTATCAACCCTTTTTCTAGCGCTATTGTCGGGGAAGAAATTTCACTATTCCGATAAGGTTACTAGAAACCTTGTTAGTCAGTTTTATTTTTCTTTTATGTTTTTCTTTGCTGCTATTAGTTTACTGTTTTATTCTCTACTTCAAAACCAAAAACAAATTAGTTACTTATTCGTTTACAATCATAGGATAAAATACGAAAAAGATAATCACCATGGCCGAAAAGAAGCTTGGAGAATATGATATCTCCAATGATGATTTTATTAGTGCACCCATAACTTAGCCCACTATTACAGCAGAGAACTATGAAATTAAGCCTAACCTTTTGAGTTTGGTTCAGAACAACCAATTTGGAGGCTCGGCCGCTTAGGACTTAGGTATACACTTGAATACATTCACTGAAATATGTGATATGATGCGTATTAAAGATGTTGACCCCAATGCGGTAAAATTATGCTTGTTTCCTTTTTCACCAAGAGGGAAAGCAAAAGACTGGCTCCTAGCTTTGCTGATAGACACTATTATTTCATAGGATGAATGTACTAATATATTCATGACTAACTTTTCCCACCAGCAAAGACTATGCAACTGCGTTCTAACATTACAGGTTTTAGACAAGAAGACCGTGAGCCACTAGCGCTTGCATGGGAAAGGATGAAAGAAGCCACCATGAACCGTCCAAGTCATGGAATGGAGGACTGGTTAATTTTGCACTTATTTTATAATGCCCTTAACCCAAAGTTCAAAGTGTATGCTTGATACTATAGCTAGAGGAACATTCATGAGCAAGCCAGTGGAACTGGCAAGAAGACTTCTAGATGATATGCAAAGCAACCATGCCCAATGGCATGTAGAAAGATCCTCCTCAATAAAGGTGAATTCAATCACCGAAGGTAAAAAATGAAGAGCTTACTTCAAAGGTAGATGAGCTTTTAAACATTTTAAAGGGTAAGGAAAGTACCCAAGTTAATGCCATCACCAATTTAACTTTGATGAAGTAGACTTCATAGCAAGAAATCCTTATAACCCTCATGAAAAAATCAAAACTATGTCTCTAATTTTCCAAAGCAATATACTAATAATGCAGGAGTTCCAAATAATAATTACACTAATGGTAGTAGAGCAAGCACTGGTAATGTTTCAATTGAAAATACTTTAAAAAAAATTATGCATGCTCAAATTGAACAGAATAGCACCCTAACAAAGCTTACTGAAAATCATAGCACTATGTTAGGGGATTTATCTAACCAAACTATTTCTCTTAAGAACGATGCTCAAGTTCTACAGTAAAGGACAAAGACTGTTGAGGCACAATTGGGGAAGATATAGTTGAAAGCCAAACTATAATACTTGCAGGATTTGCAGGTAAGACAGAACCAAACCCTGTTGAAGATCTCAAGATGATGAGGGTCGACAAAGAAGGTGAAGCACCTGAAGAACTGGACTATAGCAATGCTCCAACATCAGAGTACTCTGTGGAAGATCTAGTGAAGATGATCACTGTCAACCATCCCGGAATCGATGAAGGTAATGGTACCTTGTACCGCCAATTTATTCATGAAGTAGAATGCAAATTTTGTGAGTTAGAACAATAATATAAGAAGCTAGCTGAAAAACTCCCAGCTAAGCTTGATGATATATTTGACCCCACTAGTAAGATCCGTATTGGAACGAATGAGGTGGATGCACTTTGTGATCTTGGTGCAAGCGTCTCCACCATTCCAAAAATCTTATTTGATAAGTTAAGAATGGGGCCATTTAAAACTACTAAGCTAAGACTTCACTCAGTTGATTCAACTTATAGACAAGCTGTATGTATCAAAGATAATAGTGTAGTATAAATTAAAGGATGTCCCGCTCTTATTGATCTTGTTATTGTGGACATGCCTGAAGATCCTATAGCTCCTATAATCTTAGGAAGGCTGTGATACGTCTCCAACGTACCTATAATTTCTGATGTTCCATTCTTGTTTTATGACAATACTTATATGTTTTGCTTGCACTTTATAATGTTTTTATGCATTTTCCGGAACTAACCTATTAACAAGATGCCGAAGTGCCAGTTCTCGTTTTCGTTGTTTTTGGTTCTAGAAAGGCTGTTCGGGCAATATTCTCGGAATTCGACGAAACGAAGACCCAACATCTTATTTTTCCCGAAAGCATCCAGAACACCGAAGGAGAGTCGGAGAGGGGCCAGGGGGCCACCACACAACATGGCGGCGCGGCCCCAGGCCTGGCCGCGCCGGCCTACTGTGAGGGGGGCCCAGGCACCCTCCGACTCCGTCTCTTCGCCTATATAAGCTCTTTCGACCTAAAAACGTGATACCAATTGACGAAACTCCAGAAAGACTCCAGGGGCGCCGCCACCATCGCGAAACTCCAATTCGGGGGACAGAATCTCTGTTCCGGTACCCTGCCGGGACGGGGAAGTGCCCCCGGAAGCCATCTCCATCAACGCCACCGCCTCCATCATGCTCCGTGAGTAGTTCCCCCATGGACTACGGGTTCTAGCTGTAGCTAGTTGGTATTCTCTCCCCCATGTACTTCAATACAATGATCTCATGAGCTGCCTTGCATGATTGAGATTCATCTGATGTAATCGGTGTTGTGTTTGTCGGGATCCGATGGATTGTTACATTATGATTGTCTATCTACAAAGTTTATGAAGTTATTGTTGCTGCAATCTTGTTATGCTTAATGCTTGTCACTAGGGCCCGAGTGGCATGATCTTAGATTTGAGCTCTATTGCTTAGATTGTATCTACAAGTTGTATGCACATTTCTATGTCCGGAACCAAAGGCCCCAAAGTGACAGAAATTGGGACAACTGGAGGGGAAGGCTTAGATATGAGGATCACATGTTTTCATGGAGTGTTAATGCTTTGCTCCGGTGCTCTATTAAAAGGAGTACCTTAATTTCCGATAGATTCCCTAGAGGCCCGGATGCCACCGAGCTGGTAGGACAAAAGATGTTGTACAAGTTTCTCATTGCGAGCACGTATGACTATATATGGAAAACATGCCTACATGATTAATGATCTTGATGTTCTGTCTTAATGCTATTTCAATCCTATCAATTGCCCGACTGTAATTTGTTCACCCAACACTTGTTATTGGAGAGTTACCACTAGTGTAGATAGCCGGGAACCCCGGTCCATCTTTCATCATCATATACTCGTTCTACATGTCATTGGAAGTAGTATCAACTATTTTCTGGTGCCATTGCTCTCATATTACTACTACTGCTGCTGTGTTACTGTTACTATTGCTCTCATATCACTGCTACTTTCACATCACCCATGTTGCTAGTGCTTTTCCAGGTGCAGCTGAATTGACAACTCAGTTGTTAAGGCTTATAAGTATTCTTTACCTCCCCTTGTGTCGAATCAATAAATTTGGGTTTTACTTCCCTCGAAGACTGTTGCGATCCCCTATACTTGTGGGTCATCAAGACTATTTTCTGGCGCCGTTGCCGGGGAGGCATAGCTCTACTCATAAGTTCACCTGGGGAGTACACTCTACCTCTCTCTCTATTTTTGTTTTATTTTATTTTGTTTTGCTTAGTTTACTTTTGTCTAGCTTATTTGTGCTTAGTTTATTTCTGTCTAGTATTATTTTTCTTAGTTTACTTTTGTCTAGTTTGTTTTTGCCTTGTTTTCTTATATACCCAAAAATCCATAAAAATTTGAAAAACCGAAAAATTAAAAACTGTTGTTATGGGAGAACCCACAACCTATTTGGAGCTTATTGAATTATATAATAATTATAGAGAATCAAGAACGGGTAAAGTTATGAGTGCTGTGATAGAAAAATTGAATACAATTGCTAAAATCTTGCTTAAACGCCAAGATATAAACTGTTGCGCTAAACAGGATACTAAACATCTTAAATTTCAATGTGGCTTTAGTGAGGAAATTTTAATTAAGAACTATAATTGGAATAGCTATATTCATTTTGGGTTCGTAGAGGTAGAACAATTTGTCTTATTTATGGGAGCCTCTGAGATAGAATCCTTCATTGCTAAATTTTTTGAAACTTGTGTTGTTTGTAAGGACCTTAAAGATTATGTCTCTTCTATCCTTAATTTTTTGCATAGAAAGCTACAGTGATAATTGATACGTCCCCGATGTATCGATAATTTCTTATGTTCCATGCCACATTATTGATGATATCTACATGTTTTATGCATACTTTATGTCATATTTATGCATTTTCCGGCACTAACCTATTAACGAGATGCCGAAGAGCCAGTTGTTGTTTTCTGCTATTTTTGGTTTCAGAAATCCTAGTAAGGAAATATTCTCGGAATTGGACGAAATCAACGCCCAGGGGCCTATTTTTGGACGAAGCTTCCAGAAGACCGGAGGACTTACGAAGTGGGGCCACGAGGTGGCCAGACAACAGGGCGGCGCGGCCCAAGCCCTGGCCGCGCCGGCCTGTTGTGTGGGCCCCTCGTGACGCCCCTTTACCTCGCCCTTCCGCCTACATATAGTCTTCGTCACGAAACCCCCGCATCGAGAGCCACGATACGGAAAACCTTCCGGAGACGCCGCCGCCGCCAATCCCATCTCGGGGGATTCGGGAGATCGCCTCCGGCACCCTGCCGGAGAGGGGAATCATCTCCCGGAGGACTCTTCACCGCCATGGTCGCCTCCGGAGTGATGAGTGAGTAGTTCACCCCTGGACTATGGGTCCATAGCAGTAGCTAGATGGTCGTCTTCTCCTTATGTACTTCATTGTCGGATCTTGTGAGCTGCCTAACATGATCAAGATCATATATCTGTAATGCTATATGTTGTGTTTGTTGGGATCCGATGGATAGAGAATACTATGTTATGTTGATTATCAATCTATTACCTATGTGTTGTTTATGATCTTGCATGCTCTCCATTATTAGTAGAGGCTCTGGCCAAGTTTTTACTCTTAACTCCAAGAGGGAGTATTTATGCTCGATAGTGGGTTCATGCCTCCAAGACAGTGACAGAAAGTTCTAAGATTGTGGATGTGCTGTTGCCACTAGGGATAAAACATTGATGCTATGTCCGAGGATGTAGTTATTGATTACATTACGCACCATACTTAATGCAATTGTCTGTTGTTTGCAACTTAATACTGGAAGGGGTTCGGATGATAACCTCGAAGGTGGACTTTTTAGGCATAGATGCATGATGGATAGCGGTCTATGTACTTTGTCGTAATGCCCAATTAAATCTCACAATACTCATCATATCATGTATGTGCATGGTCATGCCCTCTCTATTTGTCAATTGCCCAACTGTAATTTGTTCACCCAACATGCTATTTATCTTATGGGAGAGACACCTCTAGTGAACTGTGGACCCCGGTCCTATTCTTTTACATCGAATACAATCTACTGCAATACTTGTTCTATCTGTTTTCGCAAACAATCATCATCCACACTATACATCTAATCCTTTGTTACAGCAAGCCGGTGAGATTGACAACCTCACTGTTTCGTTGGGGCAAAGTACTTTGGTTGTGTTGTGCAGGTTCCACGTTGGCGCCGGAATCCCTGGTGTTGCGCCGCACTACATCCCGCCGCCATCAACCTTCGACGTGCTTCTTGACTCCTACTGGTTCGATAACCTTGGTTTCTTACTGAGGGAAAACTTGCTGCTGTGCGCATCACACCTTCCTCTTGGGGTTCCCAACGGACGTGTCATCTACGCGCATCAATAATCCTTATATCATTGATTATAAAGAGAGACTCATTAATGCACAAGAATGCACTCGCAATTTGCAGAAACCAGTGGAAGAAGAAATTGATGAACCTGAAAGCTCATTGGATGAAAAAGAGGAGGAAATTGATGAACCTGAAAACTCATTGGATGAAAAAGAAGAGGAGAGTGATGAACAAAAGGAGGAAGAATGGATTAGCAACCCATGCCGACCTTCTAATGAGAGTAACTCTTTATCTCTTACATTATTTGATTGTCGTCCATGCTTACCGAAGGCGGATGAATGTTATGTTCCTGTGGATTCTCTTGAAATATTCCCTATGAGTAAAACTTGTGAGAATAATTATGCTACTGTTATTTATGATAACCCATGCTACTTTGATAAATCTTATGATAATGCTTTGTTTGTGCCTGATGTCGAAATGCATGGTACTAAAGAGTTTTGCTTGGCAAATGTTTATGATAAATCTCTAGATGATGGTCCTATGTTACTTGATAATATTAATTGTACTACTAATGAAAATGGGATTGGAGAGTTCTTGACTTTATCTATGAGTCTCATATCTTTTGAGATTGATCAATCATCTTGTTACATTATTGATAAAAGTGGGTTTGAAAGTTTTAATCCTATTATTTCTGAGCTTGATAAAAATTATGCGTTTGTGAATCATGAAAATAATGATTTGTGTGATAGTTATATTGTTGAGTTTTTTCATGAAGCTACTGAAAATTATTATGAGAGAGGAAAATATGGTTGTAGAAATTTGCATGATACCAAAACACCTCTCTATATGCTTAAAATTTTGAAGTTACTCTTGTTTTACCTTCTTATGCTTGTCACTTTGTTCTTCATGAATTTATTTGTGTACAAGATTCCTATGCATAGAAAGTGGGTTAGACTTAAATGTGTTTTGAATTTGCTTTTTGATGCTCTCCTTTGCTTCAACTCTTATTTCTTGCGAGTGCATCATTAAAACTGCTGAGCCCATCTTAATGGCTATAAAGAAAGCACTTCTTGGGAGATAACCCATGTGTTTATTTTGCTACTGTTTTGTTGTGTTTTGGAAGTTGTTACTACTGTACCAACCTCTCCTTATATTTATTTTATTGCAATGTTGTGCCAAGTAAAGTCTCTAATAGAAGGGTGATGTTAGATTTGGATTTCTGCGCAGAAACAGATTTCTTGCTGTCACGAATCTGGGTATGATTCTCTGTAGGTAACTCAGAAAAATCTGCCAATTTACGTGAATGATCCTCAGATATGTACGCAACTTTCATTAGTTTTGAGTTTTCTGATTTGAGCAACGGAAGTACCTCTTAAAAATTCGTGTTTACTGGCTGTTCTGTTTTGACAGATTCTGTCTCTGTTTTTTGCATTGTCTCTTGTGGACTTTAAGTGAGGCTTTCTAGACGCGGAGACCTGTAGCTAATGTTTTATTGAGTACTTCCAATGTGTCACTACAGGGCCAAGATGGATTAAAGTTTTTTTTGAGTACTAACCCCTCTAATGAAGTTTATGAGAAGTTTGGTGTGAAGGAAGTTTTCAAGGGTCAAGAGAGGAGGATGATATATGATCAAGAAGAGTGAAAAGTCTAAGCTTGAGGATGCCCCCGTGGTTCATCCCTGCATATTTCAAGAAGACTCAAGCGTCTAAGCTTGGGGATGCCCAAGGCATCCCCTTCTTCATCAACTTATCAGGTTTCTTCTATTGAAACTATATTTTTATTCGGTTACATCTTATGTTCTTTACTTGGAGCGTCTGTGTGTTTTTATTTTTGTTTATGTTTGAATAAATTCGGATCCTAGCAATCCTTGTTTGGGAGAGAGACACGCTCCGCTTTTTCATATGAACACTTGTGTTCTTCGATTTACTTTTAATGTTCAATGACAAAAGTTGGAAGCTATTGCACTTATGGTTATTTGGTTGGAAAAAGAAAATGCCTCATATTGTTTTGGATAATTTGATGCTTGGCAATTGTTTTGAGCTCTCCAGTAGATCATGTTTCTCTTGCATCATGTAGTTTAAACCTATTAGTGGAGAAATACCGTAGAGCTTGTTGAAATTGGTTTGCATGATTGGTCTCTCTAAGGCCTAGATATTTTCTGGTAATTGTGTTTGAGCAACAAGGAAGACAGATGTAGAGTTTTATAATGCTTGCAATATGTTCTTATGTAAGTTTTGTTGTACCGGTTCATACTTGTGTTTGCTTCAAACAACCTTGCTAGCCAAAGCCTTGTACTGAGAGGAAATGCTTCTCGTGCATCCAAAACCTTGAGCCAAAACCTATGCCATGAGTAAATACTTCATGTGCTACCTTTAAACAATTCAAAACTTTATTACTCCTTATTTGTGTCAATGTTTTATAGCTCATGAGGAAGTATGTGGTGTTTTATCTTTCAATCTTGTTGGGCAGCTTTCACCAATGGACTAGTGGCTTCATCCGCTTATCCAATAATTTTGCAAAAAGAGCTGGCGTGGGGTTCCCAGCCCCCAATTAATCAACCTTCATTAATAATTCGCTTTACATGTTTTGCTCTGATTCATCAGTAAGCAACTTAATTTTGCAAATAGACACTCCTTCATGGTATGTGAATGTTGGAAGGCACCCGAGGATTCAGTTAGCCATGGCTTGTGTAAGCAAAAGGTTGGGAGGAGTGTCAACCATAAATAAAACTAAAGTACATGTGTAAACAAAAGAGAAGAGGGATGATCTACCTTGCTTGGTAGAGATAACGTCCTTCATGGGAGCCGCTCTTTGAAAGTCTGTTTGGCAAGGGGGTTAGAGTGCCCACTACCATTCGTTGACAACAACAAACATCTCTCAAAACTTTACTTTTATACTCTCTATATGATTTCAAAACTTAAAAAGCTCTAGCACATGATTTAATCCCTGCTTCCCTCTGCGAAGGGCCATTCTTTTACTTTATGTTGAGTCAGTTTACCTATTTCCTTCCATCTTAGAAGCAAACACTTGTGTCAATCGTGCATTGATTCTTACATACTTGCTTATTTGCATTCATCATATTACTTTGTGTTGACAATTATCCATGAGATATGCATGTTGAAAGTTGAAAGCAACTGCTGAAACTTAAATCTTCCTCTGTGTTGCTTCAATGCCTTTACTTTGAACTTATTGCTTTATGAGTTAACTCTTGTGCGAGACTTTTGATGCTTGTCTTGAAAGTACTATTCATGAAAAGTTTTGCTATATGTTATCTATTTGTTAGCAACTATAGATCATTGCCTTGAGTCACTGCATTCATCTCATATGCTTTATAATAGTATGATCAAGGTTATGTAAGTAGCATGTCACTACAGAAATTACACTTTTTATCGTTTACCTACTCGAGGGCGAGCATGAACGAAGCTTGGGGATGCTGATACGTCTCCAACGTACCTATAATTTCTGATGTTCCATGCTTGTTTTATGACAATACTTACATGTTTTGCTTGCACTTTATAATGTTTTTATGCATTTTCCGGAAATAACCTATTAACAAGATGCCGAAGTGCCAGTTCCTGTTTTCTGCTGTTTTTGGTTCCAGAAAGGCTGTTCGGGCAATATTCTCGGAATTCGACGAAACAAAGACCCAACATCTTATTTTTCCCGGAAGCATCCAGAACACCGAAGGAGAGTCGGAGAGGGGCCAGGGGGCCACCACACAACATGGCGGCGCGGCCCCAGGCCTGGCCGCGCCGGCCCTGCGTGAGGGGGCCCAGGCACCCTCCGACTCCGTCTCTTCGCCTATATAAGCCCTTTCGACCTAAAAACGCGATACCAATTGACGAAACTCCAGAAAGACTCTAGGGGCGCCGCCACCATCGCGAAATTCCAATTCGGGGGACAGAAGTCTCTGTTCCGGCACCCTGCCGGACGGGGAAGTGCCCCCGGAAGCCATCTCCATCAACGTCACCGCCTCCATCATGCTCCGTGAGTAGTTCCCCCATGGACTACGGGTTCTAGCTGTACCTAGTTGGTATTCTCTCCCCCATGTACTTCAATACAATGATCTCATGAGCTGCCTTACATGATTGAGATTCATCTGATGTAATCGGTGTTGTGTTTGTCGGGATCCGATGGATTGTTACATTATGATTGTCTATCTACAAAGTTTATGAAGTTATTGTTGCTGCAATCTTGTTATGCTTAATGCTTGTCACTAGGGCCCTAGTGGCATGATCTTAGATTTGAGCTCTATTGCTTAGATTGTATCTACAAGTTGTATGCACATGTCTATGTCCGGAACCAAAGGCCCCAAAGTGACAGAAATTGGGACAACTGGAGGGGAAGGCTTAGATATGAGGATCACATGTTTTCACGGAGTGTTAATGCTTTGCTCGGTGCTCTGTTAAAAGGAGTACCTTAATTTCCGATAGATTCCCTAGAGGCCCGGCTGCCACCGGCTGGTAGGACAAAAGATGTTGTACAAGTTTCTCATTGCGAGCACGTATGACTATATATGGAAAACATGCCTACATGATTAATGATCTTGATGTTCTGTCTTAATGCTATTTCAATCCTATCAATTGCCCGACTGTAATTTGTTCACCCAACACTTGTTATTGGAGAGTTACCACTAGTGTAGATAGCTGGGAACCCCGGTCCATCTTTCATCATCATATACTCGTTTTACATGTCATTGGAAGTAGTATCAACTATTTTCTGGTGCCATTGCTCTCATATTACTGCTACTGCTGTTGTGTTACTGTTACTATTTCTCTCATATCATTGCTACTTTCACATCACCCCTGTTGCTAGTGCTTTTCTAGGTGCAGCTGAATTGACAACTCAGTTCTTAAGGCTTATAAGTATTCTTTACCTCCCCTTGTGTCGAATCAATAAATTTGGGTTTTACTTCCCTCGAAGACTGTTGCGATCCCCTATACTTGTGGTTCATCAGGCTGTTTCTTAGAACTGTAAAATCTCTAATCAATTTGCATGAAGGGAATGTGAGAATCAGACTACCATCCAAAGACCCATTTGTAGTTCACTTACCTAGAAAGAAGAAGGCCAAACATGGTGATAATGGGATTATCGCTTTGAAAGCTAATTACTTTGGAGTGGGTCTTCCACTTCCAACATCTAGGTGATCACCATTTGGATCAAGCTAATTAACCTTAACTAGAAGCGCTTCATGGGATGCAACCCATGCTTAAAAAAATTATATCTAGTTTTTGTCTATGTTTTATATGTTTGTTTGTTTTTTTTTCATGAAGTGTTAATGAGATCCTTTATAAAGAGGATAAGAAATAAGTAGCAATGCCTTTCGATTGATATACAGTTGAGCATTTTTGAAATATTATATACTGCTGTTTTTCTTTGGTCATTTTCGAGGTCATGTGGGATTGCACAGAAATTAAAAGTTTCGCAGGTTCTAGTAAGTTTAACGACCATCGGTACGGTGCTATCGGTCTGTACCCCGCGCGCATACCATATCTTCAGCCCGAAGAAGAAAAATTGGAAGTTTTGTCGAAATCAACCGCAAGTTTAGCAACCATCGGTACGGGCAAACCAGATCGTACCACCCGGCCATACCACCTCGACGACGAAACTCCAAATTTTCGGTAAGGAACCAATAACTTTCGCGACCATCAGTACGGGGGATACGATTGTACTGCCCGGCAGTAAAAAATATGTACCACCTTAACCCAAGACGGCTGCACCCAGTACGGGCGGGATGCGCCCGTACCGTCCGCCCGTACCGCGTATCAGAAACGACTAATAGGCAGGGAAAAGGTAACTAATCATATTTTCATATTCTCTCTCTCTTTTGACACTTTACTGTAGGGAAAAAGCCCCATTACCCACCTTTTATTAAAAGCTAGCAAGAGCCAACACTACAACAGTACAACAAAAGCAAAACTAACTAAAAACAAAGCTATGTGCTATAGCAGAAAAGAAAACTAAGAAAAGCAAAAACAAAGAAGAAAGAAGAAGTCCAGCATTGTACACTTGAAGCTACAACTAGTGAAGTGTGGAAATCCAACTCATAACGTTTGCTTTTCTATATACCTTAAACCTATGAGCATGGAGGGACATGTCTTCAATAAAATTTTGACGCCAAACCGCAAACCTGGGCTGCACATGCTCAAAAATCTTTGCATTTCGAATCTTCCAAACATGCCAACAAGCCAGAGCCACCACCTCAGTGAAGAAAAAATGTATGAAACACTTCCTAGCAACTTCTGTCGTTTGAACCATATTTCCAAATGTTCCCCATTGAATCTGCAGGTAAATCCACGCCCTCCTGCTAAAAATTCAATTAAAGAACAAGTGATCTATGTCTTCATGATAGTTACCAGGACATAGTACACAACTATAATCCTCTGTGACATTCCAATGTATCCTCTACAAGAGATCGTTTGTATTTAACCTGTCACTAAGTAGTAGCTAGGAGAAATTCTTTATGTTCATAATACATTTACTCTTCCATATGCACTGAAACTGAGGATCCACCATCACATGATCATACAAAGAGGCATAATATATGTGAGCTTTATATTTGCCACGTGCATAACTCCAAGTATCCGAGCCTACCTGTTGGAGAGAAACCTCATCCAACCATCCTTGTAACAACAGAAACTCTTCATATGCCCTACTAGAGAGAGGAAGATGAAACTCCTCTGCCCTATTTTGCATCTGAATCATATCCCTCACCGAAATCTTATCATCCTTGGCAAAGGAAAATAATATGGGGAATCTATCTCTTAGAGGAATTCTAGAAATATCCACCTCCCATTCATCCGACCAGAACAAAATTGTTTCTCCACTCTTAGCATCTGGCTTTGCAATTCCTCTATACTGCTCCATCAGTTTAATTAAATCTTTCCGCCAATATGACCCACATGCTTTAGAGGCATGAGGAACCTCATATTCTTAATAAGTGTCCCAGACAAGCTTGAACCAAGGAACCTCGGAATCCTTATTGTAGAATTTATGTAAACATTTCATAAGCAAAGCATCATTCTTTTTCTGAAAGTCCACAATACCCAATCCACCCTTTACTCTTGGCTTACAAATCACCTTCCAAGAAGATACAGATTGTTTTGGATTAACCACATTATCTCTCCAAAGACATTGTCCGATTATTCTGTCAAACTGTTTGGTTATACCTCATTCCCAATCTATGTACCACTGGAGTAAGATCTTGTATCGAAGATCTAGAAGTTACCAAGTGCTAAGCCGAGATAAGGAAAAGGCAAGGAATCAATCTGAAAACCAAAACCCTGGGCAAGAGTATCCATCCTCTCACTATCAACATTAATTTCCATCATGGAAGACTTATGATAATTGATATGTAGACCAGTAGATACAGAGTACGTTTTCAGCGCCTCTTTTAGAGCCATGACTTGCTCCAAATCTGCAGGGAGAATGAGTAGTGTATCATCTCCATATTGAACTATAGGAAAATCCTTGTCTCCAGTAACAATAGGCAATTGAATTCCCCAGTTAGCAGCAAATTATTGACAGCAGATTGCAACAGATCTCCACCCAGCACATACAACAAAGGAGACAAAGGATCCCCTGCCTCAAAACTCTCTTGCGGTAAAATTGCTTACCAGGTGCACCATTCAGCAATACTGATGACACTCCAGCACACAGAAAATCCTTGACCCACCTGATCCAATCCTCTCCAAAACCATTATGCTTCATGATCATAAATAAGGCTTCATCCTCAATTGAATCAAATGCTTTCTCAAAGTACAAATTAAGGATAATTATTGGTTTCTTAGAGGCATGTCATTGATACAAACATTCTAGTGACCAAGCCAGACAGTCATGAATAGTTCTAGATCGAATAAATCCATACTGATTCGTGTGCACACATCTGAGGATATGATCTTGCAGCCTGTTTGCTGCCATCTTAGTAATAAATTTGAGGCAAACATTTGTAAGAGATATAGGTCTATAATCATTGATAGTTGTAGGAGAGTTGTTTTTGGGAATCAAAGTGATATAAGAAGAGTTCAGACTCTCCAAATTCACAATTCGATCATGGAAATCCTTAGCCAAATTATAGAAATCTTGTGAAATAATACTCCAGCACATTTTCAAGAAAAGGCCATTAAAACCATGAGGCGCAGGATATTTATCAGGGGCCATGTGCTTTATCACCAAATACATTTCTTCCTTCTCAAAAGGTTTAGTAAGAACATCTAGTCCCTCAACTGGAGTGACCAGAGATGTCAGATCAAAATCAATGGTAATTCCTTTGGCTTTTCCCATTCTTTCTTTAAATTTATTCAAATCAATACCAGCCATTTGGTGATGATCCGTAATGGATTCACCAGAATCTGACTTTAAACTAGCTATAGTGTTTTTCCTGTACCTCCGACTAGCCATAGCATGAAATTTTTTGGTATTATCCTCCCCCACCTTGTTCCATCTAATATAACATCTCTTTCTCAAGTACTTGCACTGAGCTAATAAAATTTTATCAAGATGTAATTTTACCATATTCCTAAAACTAAATTCAGGCCTAGTGATCACTCTCTGCTCCTCCAAATTGTCTAGCAAAAGAATCACCTTATTGTAGTTTTCTATGAGGGTTTCAATGAATGAAAGACTAGTTTTCCATTTTTTCAAATCTACCTTGAGAATTATAAATTTATATGCCAGAATTGTAGCAGAGTTATTTTTATGAGAATTTTTCTTGCATGATTTATTCACACAATCCAGAAATGAGGGATTATCCACCCAATAGCTCTCAAACATAAATAACCTGGCTCTAGGAATACCAGCATCAATTTTTACCATACATGGTACATGATCTGATGAAGCTTTAGCCATTGGCAGCACCATAATATTTGCAAATTTTCTTGTCCAGACAGGTGTTGTGAAAAACCAATCAAGTTGCTCAAGCAGTGGTTCATTTTGCATATTTGACCAAGTGTATAATCTTCCTTTTAAACATTTCATATCATTGAACATAAACATTTCATATCTCATCTTGGCTTATTCCTGATTTCTATCGAGTGAATGAAATTAAAATCTCCAAGCAAAATCCGGAGGGAGTTAACATGTATAACCAAATTATACAGCCACTGAACAAACTCATCTCTTTCCAACCCTTCACAAGCCACATACACTGTAACCATTGTCCAATTATCAGAATTATGTGTGGATGTGAAATTAATGACTATAGCAAATCTCTTAATTACTATCAAAACCCCAGCAAATATAGCAGAATTCTAGAGCACAACGATATCCCCAGAGGCCCCCGCAGAAGGTGAATATGCAATATTGTCAAACCTTTTTGGGCAAAATTTCCTAATAATTCTCTTATTAAAAAATCCATGTTTGTTTCCTGAAGACAGATTATAGAACAGTGACTTTCCTCTATTTCTCCCCTCACATTAAGTTGTCTTTGTTCAGAGTTAAGGCCACGAACATTCAAATCAAGCACACACCATTTCATTGTACTGACATCATCCATTACAAACCATAACATAAGACTAGAATAAAGGACCCACAACTAGGTAAGGTTCAGTATTACAGCAAAGGAAAGGACCCAATACATAACTGCCCCACAACTACCACACAGAAAACACCGACACTGGAGAACTAACATGACCCTCACACTATGAGATCTAAACAGACACTGAACTACAAAGTACCAAAAGCAAACTACCCCCACTGCCAAGATATTCCACTAGGAAGTTCAGTCATTGGAACCATCTGGGGTTTCTTTGTCATCAGGAGTAGCCATAAACTTCTTGGTAAGTTCCTGAGCCTCAATCCCAAGAGCAAGTCCCACCTTTTGCATTACAGGAATGGGAGTTGGAGGAACATCACATTCCTTGTCAGTACGTGATACGTCCAATTTGCATCACTATTTTGTATTATAATCTACTATTATTTATTGATATATTTCATATTTAGACATGATACTTATGTTATTTTATCTATTTTTGCATGTTTGATGATTTTCACGGGATTTGCTGTCGGAGCTGGAATTCTGCTGGAAAAGTGGTCATCGGGGTACCATACTTCGGAATATCGAAAATTCCAGAAACTTTCACGAAGATCTTATTTTCCCGGATGACGGAGATAGCCAGAAGGAGGACCTGAGGGGGCCACCATTGGGCAATACAATGCCCAGGCGCGGGCCCTACCCTGGCCGCGCCTGGGGCATGTATAGCCGTCCTGGCCCACATCTGACGCCGCCCTTTAGCGTATATCATCCCCACGAAAACCTAAGATCGGGGGCAGCTCGCAGAAATATTCCGCCGCCGCTACGAGGCGGAAAACACCAGAGAGAGAAAAGCTCTCCGGTAGATAGGAATCTGCCGGGGGAAATTCCCTCCCGGAGGGGGAAATCGTCGCCATCGCCACCTCCATCGAGCTGGACTTCATCGTGATCATCATCCTCATCATCTCCACCGCAGCACCATCATCACCGCCGTCTCCACCTCGTCCCGCTGTAACTATTTGGGTTGTACCTCGCATATTTCGAAGGGGATACTCTCCCGGTATTAATTACTTGTTGTATTTGATGCTATTGAGTGAAACCATCGGATTAAGGTTTATGTCCATATTGTTATTCATCATTATATACCCACTGATCATGTTCCATATGTTGTCCCGCGAGTAGTTCGTTTAGTTATTGAGGATATGGGAGAAGTCTTGTGTTAGTAGTGGATCTATGTGAGCGTATTGATATGATATTTAAGTTGTGGTGTTATTCTTCTAGTGGTATCATGTGAACGTCGACTACATGATACTTCGCCTTTATGGACCTAGGGGAATGCATCGTGTATTTGGGTACTAATTGCGGGGTTTCCGGAGCGACAGAAACCTGAACCCCCGTTAGGAAACCATTGCATGAGGGAGCGTAGGATCTCAGATTTTAAGGCTGTGGTTAGATTTTATCTTAATTACCTTCTTGTAGTTGCGGATGCTTGCAAGGGGTTTAATCACAAGTATGTATTATCCTAGTAAGGGTAGTGCATTAGCATATGTTCACCCACACAACACTTACCATACCAATAGAGATTATTCACGGATGCGACGCGAAAGCACTTGACATAAAACCTCCCGTGTGTCCTTAGGAACGTTTGGTCGATATAAGTAGAAGAACCGGATTGTCCTTTGTGCTAAAAAGGATTGGACCACTTGCTGCAATTATTATTGCCGCCTTTTATTTACTCGCATTTTATTTATTTGCAATATCAACTACCCCTGAAAACCCGTTTGCTAGTGTTTACAGAGAATCCTTCATTGAAAATGCTCATCAACACCTTCTGCTCCTCGTTGGGTTCGACACTCTTATTTATCGAAAGTACTACGATACACCCCCTATACTTGTGTGTCATCAAGACTATTTTCTGGCGCCGTTGCCGGGGAGAAAAGCATCTCTTCTGCGAGGGGAGTCTCTCACTCTCAACTCTTTTACTTTGTTATTGTTTTGCTTGCATATTTTATTTTCATCTTGTTTGCATTTTATATCAAAAATCCAAAAAATAGTATAGTTTTTATTTGTGTTGCTTACTTTACTTTGCAAAATGAGTGTCCCTGAAGTTGAGGTTCGTACTTTTAAGCAACAAGGGGGTGAAAGTTTGAAACATGCTTGGTATAGAATATGTGATGCTCATCATAGATGTACTAAGAAATATTCTACTATGATTCTTCTTAGGAATTTCTATGTTGGTATTTCTTCTTGGAATAGATATGCTCTAGATACTCTTATTGGTGGTAATTTCCTAGGTGCTCCCGCTTCGGAAGCCTATGTTTTAATTGAAAGTTTAGTAGGAAGTCCTCCCATTAATGTTGCTAAAACTGAGATCACTTTAGAAGAGGTGGTAAAAAGACTAGATTCTTTAGAGAAAAGTTTGCCCAATTTACTTTTTGGTGCTATCCATACTAATGAGTTGATACGAGATCAATAAAAAAAAATTTGTTTTGGAGGGTAGCACTGCAAATGATGATAGAACTATTAGAATTGGTAAACTTGAAGAAGATATGGAAACTTTGAGTTCAACTTTTTCCTCTCTTGGTTTCAAAAAGGAGAGAGCTTTTGTTGGGAAAGAACAAAAAATTATGTATGTCCCTAAGGCACACAAAATTATGTATGTCCCTAAGGCACAAAAATTTGTGTATGTCCCCAAGGCATCCCCTCTTCATCAACAAAAAGCACCAGGTCATTTTTCAACACGCTATATTTTTATTCCTTCATGTGATATGTGTTATCCTTGAAGCGTATTTAATTTTTGCTGTGTGTTTACTTTCAATAAAGTTGGATCCCATCATTCATCTTTACTTTGGAGTGAGACACGCTCCACCGCTTTGCATATTTACTTTGGAGTGAGACACGCTCCGCTGTTTTGCATGTTTATTTTGGAGTGAGACACGCTCCACTGTTATGCATTTTGCGTTGGAGAGAGACACGCTCCACTTTTACATTTATTTGAGTTTCAATAGCTCTCTGGAAATTTACTTGTTTTTCATATATGAGAGTTGTATGGTTTCATTTGGTTGGCGTTGGAAGCATGAAAAAAGTTTTATGTGTATGTGATGCAAATGGAAGCATTTTTAGACTATGGCATAGTTATTTTTGCATATCTTGCTAGATGTTATTCTCATGATGAGCTTGTTAATTATGTTTTCATTATGACTAGTCTCAAATACTGAGAGTTTTTAGTGTGCCATTGAAGGTTTCATGCATTGTTTTTAGCATACAATAGAAAATCATAATATTGTGGTATATATTCTCCTGTGAATGTTTTTATTTGGGTCGACTTGGCACATGTTTTGCAACATGTTATGACTACATTCCAGTCAATTTTTGCCTCTATGATCATTTAGTTTGCAACTTGTGTATCACTATATGCTTTGATTAATATATTTTGTCGTTGTGCATGATTATGGCCATTATGCTCTCTTAGTTGGTCGCACCCGGTCTTTTTCTAGCCTCCATTTGTGTGAGTATTTTATTCATGCATCCAACCACATAAAACCAAATATGCCAAAGTGTCCAGCATATCTACCTATATGTGGTATTTCATTTCCATTCCATAGTAGTTTGCTCATGTGCTACCTTTAAATTTCAAAGTATTATATTTTTGTTGCTCATGGGAAAGTAGTCAAAAATGACTATTGTGCCTAGCGTGTGTTCCTTGTGTAACCGTAGCTCTTTTAAGTTGCTTGTTGTGTGATAACCATTGAAATACTGGTGACACCTCAGCGTGCTTTGCCGCTGAATATCATGTGGGTTGCTATGCATGTTCATCTTGTCTGAAATGAAGGAGATTATCCATGCAAAAAAGTTTGAGTATACATTTTTGTTAGAGAAAAACATTGGGCCGCTAACCGAAGCCATGTATCATGGTGGAAGTTTTATTTGGACAAATCTTCAATCTCTTATGAGAAAGCTTCTAGCAATAAAAAAAATAAGAGGAGTCCATTTATCTGTTGCTCGTGTCGTCCCGGTATGGATGTCCCAAGTTGAAGATGCTTTAAAAATGAGAAATCAAAAGTAATGCATCTCCTAGGACCTTTGTACAAGAGGCACAGTGGTACCCCTTTTTGATACTCGGTTAAAACCAGTTTTATGTGATGAGAGCTAATGGTGATCCGAGGTGAGTAGGACGAGGTGTGAGCACTAGTAGCAATTATGCATGAGGCTTGCGACTTAGGAGTAGCACTTTTGCACAACCCATATGCTTTGTACTTACCGTTGACATCATCCACCTCTCAAAAGTGCATTTTATACTCTTGTTGTTTCAATAAAAAGCTCTAGCACATGAGTGATCTTACTTTCCTCTCAAAGAAAGACCTTATTTTACTTTTATGTTGAGTCTCCACCTTCTAGTTTATGCACCACTTATGAGAGCATAGTTGTCATTCTTAGTTTTATGTGCATGGTCCCAAGATTTTATTGATTGATTCATAATTATGGTATTGCTTGTTCAAACTTTTATTTCTAGTCATCCTTATAATCTTTTAAAGGTGTCCAACCATTTATGTTTTGCTTCCACTTATGGGACAAGCTGAGTACCATTTTATTATGTATCTATGTTATGCTCTTGAGAATCACTTTGCTTTCCATGCAAGTTATACATTTTCTTTTGTTTGATTACTATTCATGTTTTAGCATGGTTATTAAGTTTCATTGTTTGATTATATCTATCATGCTTATGTTAGGATTCTATGATTCCAGCTATGTTTGCTTTTACACTTAGATTGATCAAAGTAGTGTGACAGCATGTCACCTCAAAAATTATTTGTTTGTTATCACTTAAGACGAGCATGAGTTAAGCTTGGGGATGTTGATACGTCCCAAACGTATCTATAATTTTTGATGCTCCATGCTTGTTTTGTTACAATTCTTATATGTTTTATGTGCACTTTTCCACACTTTTTAGCATTTTGTGGGACTAACCTATTAACACAGTGTCGCAGTGCCAGTTCCTGTTTTCTGCTGTTTTTGTGTTTCAGAAAAGTTGTACATGAAAATTTCTCGGAATTGGCCAAAACAAAAGCCTAGAGTCTTATTTTTTTCCGGGACGAAGACGGAGCCAGAAGGACACGCGCAGGAGAGCTGCCACGTGGCAGTACATAGGGCAGGCGCGACCCCATGCTTGGCCGCGCCTCGCCCATGTACTGGCGCCTCGTCGCCACATTTGCTCCGCCCTTCCGCCTATTTATTCCTCGTATCGGGAAAACCCCAGGGACCAGAGCCTCCATCCACGAAAAGTTCCGACGCCGCCGTCAACCAAAACCCTAGTTCGGGAGGGTTCTGCAGTCCATCCCGGCACCCTGCCGGAGAGGGAAATCACCACCGGAGGCCTCTACATCGCCATGTCTTCATCCAAGGTGATACGTGAGTAGTCCTCCACGGGACCATGGGTCCATAGCACTAGCTAGATGGCTGTCCTCTCCTTGTTGTGCTTCATGTATAGATCTTGTGAGCTGCCTAACATGATCAAGATCATCTATTTGTAATTGCTACATGTTGGTTTGATGTGGATCCGATTTATAGAGAGATTGCTTTGGTTGAGATTATGTATTGTGTTATTATGACCTTGCATCTCTCCGTTTCTAGTAGATGCTCTGGCCAAGTAGATGTTAGCGACTCCAAGAGGGAGTATTTATGCTCGATAGTGTGTTCATGCCTCTACTTAATGATACGTCCAAAACGTATCTACTTTCCCGAACACTTTTGCTATTGTTTTGCCTCTAATTTGTGTATTTTGGATACAACTAACACGGACTAACGTTGTTTTCAGCAGAATTGCCCTGGTGTCTCGTTTTTGTGCAGAAACTCAACTTTCAGGAAAATCCCGGAATTAATGTCGAAGGGCCTATTTTCCCAGAAGAATCACGGAGCCAGAAGGGCAGGCCAGGGGGAGGCCCACGGCCTCCAGACCATAGGCCGGCGCGGCCTAGGAGGGGGGCGCGCCGCCTTATGGTGGCGACGCCTCGTGCAGCCCCAGGTGCCCCCCTCTGGACTACTTAAGGTCTTCGACCTAAAAACGCACGGGGGTTAGACGAAATCGCCAGAAGACATCCAGAACACCGCCGCCATCGCGAAACTCCGTCTCGGGACCAGAAACTCCGTTCTGGCACTCCGCCGGGACGGGGAATTGGAGGAGATCATCGCCATCATCACCACCGACGCCTCTCCATCGACCAGCCATGTTTCCCCCATCCATGTGTGAGTAATTCCCCCGCTGTAGGCTGAAGGGGATGGTAGGGATTGGATGAGATTGGTCATGTAATGGCATAAGATTGTTAGGGCATAGTGCCTAGTGTCCGTAGTTGGTACTTTTATGATATTGTTGCAACTTGTTATGCTTAATGCTTGTCACTAGGGCCCGAGTGCCATGATCTCAGATCTGAACATGTTATTGTTTCATGATGATATTCATTGTTTTATGATCTTACCTGCAAGTTGTATACACATATTGCTATCCGGAACCCGAGGCCCCAAAGTGACAGAAATTGGGACAACCGGAGGGGAAGGCGGTGATATGAGGATCACATGTGTTCACGGAGTGTTAATGCTTTGCTCCGGTGCTCTATTAAAAGGAGTACCTTAATTTCCAGTAGATTCCCTAGAGGCCCGGCTGCCACCGGCTGGTAGGACAAAAGATGTTGTGCAAGTTTCTCATTGCGAGCACGTACGACTATATATGGAACACATGCATATGGATTGTTTAGTTCTTGGATACCGTTTTATTACTATCTACAAATGCCCTACCTTGATTGTTACATGAGTTTCTCTCATCCATGCAAAGCCCGTTCATCCATCCATGTGCCTACAGTATTTTAAATCTGCAGTTTATTATAATCACTACTGCTGTCTTTGTTACACTGCTGCTGATATTTCACTACTGCTACTGCTATAAAACTGTTACTACTGATAAACTCTTGCGAGCAAGTCTGTTTCCAGGTGCAGCTGAATTGACAACTCCGCTGTTAAGGCTTACAAATATTATTTGGCTCCCCTTGTGTCGAATCAATAAATTGGGTTTTACTTCCCTCGAAGACTGTTGCGATCCCATATACTTGTGGGTCATCAAGACTATTTTACGGCGCCGTTGCCGGGGAGCATAGCTTTATTTGCAAGTTCACTTGGATTGATATTGTTCGCTGCAAATTCTCCATCATGGGTAAACCTCGCGATACTAAAGTTGCCATATTACCATCCACTACAAGAAAAGGTACAACTCTGAGTACCTCTGCTGCTCTTTATTCACCATCTGTGATAAGTAAACTTGTTTCACCACCACAAGCTTCAAATGCTGGTACTTCTGCTGAATCTGAAAATTCCTCTTATAATTTTGATGATGCTTCTGTTGTGCTTGGTAATGATGGTTCATTAGGATCTTTTCTAGATGCTACAATTGCTAGGTCTAGACAAATTGAAAATACTGAAACTCCTAATGAAAATACTGCTACACCGGTTAATTCACCTGAGTCTGTTGAATACTCTAGTGATGATCTTGATGAAGATTATGTAGAACTTGATGATGATTTGATTGATAAATGCAATGCTACTACTGGTACAAGTAATATTAAAAAGCTTCTTGCACAACATACTGTTAGATATAAACTGTCTCCTGATCCTAAATTTGCCACATCTCCTATAAACATTAAGGATAAGGATTATGATTTTTCTCTTGATTTATCTCATATATCTATTGTTGAGAAAACACCTTTTTGTGGTACTGGAAAAGAAAGTGCTGTAGAACACATGAATGAGCTTTCAACTTTGAGTAGCTTGTTTTCCGATGATATCAAGAAGCGTACTTATTTCGTTGCTAACAAATTTCCTTTCTCATTAAAGGATGATGCTAAAACTTGGTATAATAGTTTGCCTCCTGATTCTATTGATAGTCCAAGTGATTTGCTTGATGTTTTCTTTCGGAAATACTTTCCTGCTAGTGCTCAACATATTGCTTTGCAGAGAATTTATAATTTTGACCAGGAAGATGGAGAGAAATCGCCTGAGGCTTGGGCGAGATTTTTCTCTCTTATCAGAGCTCGGCCTGGACATGATTTGGAAAAGCATGATTTACTTGATATATTTTATAGTGGACTAACCATTGAGTCTAGGGCATACCTGGATAGTTGTGCTGGTTGTGTTTTCAGGAAAAGAACTCCAGACGATGCTGAAGAATTATTGGCTAGAATAGGCCGGAATCATGATGATTGGACTACACCTGAACCAACCCCGACACCAATATTGAAGAAGAGGGGTATGATTAAATTAAATGATGAAGATATGAGGGAAGCCAAGAATCTCTTAAAGAGAAGGTAATTAAATCCGAAGATGTGAAGAATTTACCCCCCATAGAAGATTTATGTAAGATCACTCCCCCTTCATCCATGATTGAGGTACACTCTCTTCAACGCTTTACTAGGGAAGATATTCCGTACTCAAAATCTCCGATCAATGCTTAGATGAGTTTGATAATTATATTGTTAAGAAAAATAATTTTAATATGAGAGTAGAGAATCATGTAATGGAAAATTCTCGAGCTATTAGTGAATTGCATGGTATTGTGGAGAGAACCTCCAATGATGTTAAGATGCTTGTTAAACATTTTCATATGGTTCAAACTCAAATTGATCAACTCACTAAAGTGCAAAATGACTTGTTAAAAAATAGTTCTAAAGAAAAACATGCTTATGAAGTAACAACTAGAGGCGGTGTTTCTACCCAGGATCCTCTATATCCCGAGGGGCATCCCAAAAGAGTTGAACAAGATTCTCAACGAACTGAACTAGTGTTCCATCTAAGAAAAAGAAGAAGAAACATAAAACTGTTGTAGAATCCTCTGAGCCTGTTAATGATCCTAATAGTATTTCTATTTCTGATGCTAAAACTGAAAGTGGTAATGAACATGATAAAGATAATGATAAGAATGATGCTTCTGATAAAGAAGAGGTTGAAGATGAACCTGAAAAGCATGCTAAAAATAAAAAGTATACTAAAGAAGATTTTATTGCTAAGAAACATGGTAACGAAAGGGAAACTTGGGTTCAAAAGCAAATGCCTTTTCCTGCTAAGAAACTAAAATCAAAGGAGGAAGAACACTATGATAAATTTTGTGATTGGATGAAACCTTTGTTCCTGCAAATCCCTTTGACTGATGCTATTAAATTGCCTCCTTATTCAAAGTATATGAAAGATATTGTCTCTAACAAAAGGAAAATTCCTAATGAGGACATTTCCACTATGCTTGCTAATTACTCTTTCAATGGCAAAGTTCCAAAGAAGCTGGGCGACCCAGGTATACCGACTATTCCTTGTTCCATCAAGAATAATTATGTTAGAACTACTCTATGTGATTTGGGAGCATGTGTTAGTGTTATGCCTTTTTCTCTTTACACGAGACTTTATTTAGATAAGTTGATACCAACTGATATATCTTTGCAAATGGCCGATAAATCTATCGCTATTCCTGTTGGTATATGTGAGGATGTTCCTGTTCAAGTTACTAATAATTGCTTAATATTAACTGATTTTGTTGTGTTGGAAATGCTTGAACATGATAATATGTCTATTATTCTTGGGAGACCTTTTCTTAACACCGCAGGGGCTGTTATTGATTGCAACAAAGGAAAAGTTACTTTCAATGTTGATGACAAGGAGCATACTGTTTATTTTCCCAAGAGGATTGATAAAGTATGTGGAGTTAATACAATTTCTAATGTGAGAACTATCAAAGTGGGAACTATTGATTGTCCTATATATGAGCCTAAGCAAGGATATCAAAGTATTATGATTGGATCCATATCAATTCAATACAAGGTAACATGACTGATTTGAGGTTTATTTCTTCCTATGACATGTAAGATTTATTTGGTAGCAAGACTTGATCAACCTTGTTAACAAGTACATTTTATATGCATAGAAGAGCTAAGCAACATTTCTTTCTTCCTCCACTTGCTTTATGATACGTCTCCAACGTATCTATAATTTCTGATGTTCCATGCTTGTTTTATGACAATACCTACATGTTTTGTTCACACTTTAAATCGTTTTTATGCGTTTTCTGGAACTAACCTATTGACGAGATGCCGAAAGGCCAGTTGTTGTTTTCTGCTATTTTTGGTTTCAGAAATCCTAGTAAGGAAATATTTTCGGAATCGGACGAAATCAACACCGAAGATCTTATAATTCCGGAAGCTTCCGAGCACGGAGAAAGGCCAGACGGGAGCCAGGGGGGCCCACCCCACAGGGCGGCGCGGCCAAGGGGGGGCGCTCCCCCCTAGTGTGTGGGTCCCCCGTGGCCCCTCCGACTCCGCCTCTTCACCTATTTAGTCGTCCCTGACCTAAAACCTCGACCCCGTTCGACGAAACCAGACAAAACCTTCCAGAGCCGCCGCCATCGCGAAACTCCAATTCGGGGGACAGAAGTCTCTGTTCCGGCACGCCGCCGGGACGGGGAAGTGCCCCCGGAAGGCTCCTCCATCGACACCACCGCCATTTTCATCAACGCTGCTGTCTCCCATGAGGAGGGAGTAGTTCTCCATCGAGGCTCGGGGCTGTACCGGTAGCTATGTGGTTCATCTCTCTCCTATGTACTTCAATACAATAATCTCATGAGTTGCCTTACATGATTGAGATTCATATGATGATGCTTGTAATCTAGATGTCATTATGCTAGTCAAGTGGGTTTTACTTATGTGATCTCCGGAGACTCCTTGTCCCACGTGTGTAAAGGTGACAAGTGTGTGCACCGTGTGGGTCTCTTAGGCTATATTTCACAGAATACTTATTTACTGTTATGAATGGCATAGTGAAGTGCTTATTTATATCTCTTTATGATTGCAATGTGTTTTGTATCACAATTTATCTGTGTGCTACTCTAGTGATGCTATTAAAGTAGTTTATTCCTCTTGCACGGTGTAATGGTGACAGTGTGTGCATCGTGTAGTACTTGGCGTAGGCTACGATTGTGATCTCTTGTAGATTATGAAGTTAACTATTGCTTTGATGGTATTGATGTGATCTATGCCTCCTTTCGTAGCGTGAAGGTAACAGTGTGCATGCTATGTTAGTACTTGGTTTGGTTATGTTGATCTGTCATGCACTCTAAGGTTATTTAAACATGAACATCGAATATTGTGGAGCTTGTTAACTCCGGCATTGAGGGTTTGTGTAATCCTACACGATTAGTGGTGTTCATCATCCAACAAGAGAGTGTAGAGTCTAGCATCTATCTATTTATTCTTTTATGTGATCAATGTTGAGAGTGTCCACTAGTGAAAGTATGATCCCTAGGCCTTGTTCCTAAATACTGCTATCGCCGCTTGTTTACTTGTTTTACTGCATCTGTACTTCCTGCAATATTACCACCATCAACCACACGCCGGCAAGCACTTTTCAGTGCCGTTACTACTGCTCATACTTATTCATACCACATGTATTTCACTATCTCTTCGCCGAACTAGTGCACCTATTAGGTGTGTTGGGGACACAAGAGACTTCTTGCTTTGTGGTTGCAGGGTTGCATGAGAGGGATATCTTTGACCTCTTCCTCCCTGAGTTCGACAAACCTTGGGTGATCCACTTAAGGGAAACTTGCTGCTGTTCTACAAACCTCTGCTCTTGGAGGCCCAACACTGTCTACAAGAATAGAAGCACCCGTAGACATCAAGCACTTTTCTGGCGCCGTTGCCGGGGAGGAAAGGTAAAAGGTACTCACACTCCGGATCTCGGCTACTAAGCCATTTTCACCGTTGTAAGTACTTGAAGCTATTTCCTTTAGATCCTGCAATTGCATCTTTTTGTTTCTTGTTTTACACTAGTAAGGCATAATGGAATACAACTATGAGCTTTTTAATTTATTTCCTAAGTTAAGACATGAATTGTGTGATGCGAAAGTTAAGACATGTTATTAGTATGAACGCAATCACTACTAATGATATGGATAAGTCTAAGCTTGGGGAAGCTAGTTTTTGTGATCTTTTTAGTTTCCCATCTTTAGGGGATAAAATTTGTTCTGATAATGCTTTATCTCCCATATGCGATAACTCTAATGGTGCTTGTCCACCAACTGCAAGTACTGCTTTCAAGATACCCATGAAAATTATTGAACGTGTTATTGATAACCGCTATGAAGGGGATGGAACTGTCCATCCTGGAGATCATTTACTGTTTTTGCATGGATTATGCGGGTTATTCAAGTGTGCAGGTATCTCTATGGATGAAGTGAGGAAGAAGCTATTCTCTTTTTCGCTGTCTGGTAAAGCGGCACATTGGTATAAATTGTTGAAGAATAGTCATTCTCTTGGTTGGGAGGAAATTGTACCTCTCTTTTATTCTAAATTTTATCCTCCTCATGAAGTGCATATTGATAGGAATTATATTTATAACTTTTATCCTTGTGATGGAGAGAGTATTTCTCAAGCATGGGGGAGATTGAAGTCACTAATGCTCAAATGTCCCATTCATGAGCTCCCCCGTAATGTTATTGTTAACAATTTTTATGCGAGGCTTTCAGGACAACACAAAGACTATCTGGATGCCTGTTGAGAGGGATCTTTCACAAGCAAGGAGGTTGAAGCTAGGTGGGATCTTCTTGATCGGATTGAGGAGAATGCTGAAGGATGGGAGAACAACAAAGGTGAAGAGTCAGGTATAAATTATGATTATGAATGCATTGAAGCTTTTATGGATACCGATAAATTTCGAGATATGAGTGCTACTTATGGTCTTGACTCTCAAGTTGCTTGCAAATCTTTATAAAGCCTTTGCTTCTCATTTTGAATTGCCTAAAAAGAATTTTGATAAGTATCATGAACCTTTTAAAGAGGCTTGCATGAAGGATGAAATTGTTGTTAATGATTGCAATAAGCATGCTCAAACTCCTAAGAATGCTATTTCCTATAAGCATGTTAATTTTTGTGGAATGCATAGACCTTGTGGAATTAATCAAATCAAAGATGAATATTGTATCCATCATATTAATGAAAAAACTAGAAAGTGGGCTAGGGCTCTAGATGATCTTGGTAAAAAAGTTTGTGCCCTCTATCCTTTTATTTGTGAAGTTTGCCATGAAGTGGGTCATTTTAATTTTCAATGCTCCACCAATGATAATTTGAACCCAATGAGTGCTGCAAATTTGTATTGTGATGATGAAATTACTCCTAATCAGCATGATGAACTCACTTTATATTTGTGGTGTGAAGAGTTATCAAGGAAAATTTCTTTGTTAGATATTAATGATCTTGATATTGATGATGTCCTGCATGGGTGTTTTTCTTATTGCATTGATAATAGCCATACAAATACTTACATACAAAATATTTTAGAAGATGACACCTTGCCAAAATATGATAGGATCGCTGTGTGTTTTGAACTAATTTATGAAAAGGAGGAATCCTCCCAAGTTTCTTCTATTGTTTCTGAAAGTAAATCAGGTTATGCGGACAAGCCACCCTTCAAGCCTCTTCCTCCTAAAGAAGGGAACGAGGAGAAGGAGGGGAAGAAGAAGAAGAAGGGAACGAAGAAGAAGAAGAAGAAGAAGAAGAAGAAGGAGAATAAAGAGAAAGAGGTAACGGCATATCCCCGCGTGAATGAGATAACGCTAGGTAACCGTAAGTATGTTGCTCCTAATGATTATTATGATAATGAATCTGAATACAATGATCTTCCTATGCCCTTTACATACATTAGTGATCATGATTTGAATGAGCACACTACTTTTAATATTGCAAATCTCTGGGAAACTAATTCTGAAAATGATGATGATAATAATTGCCATAGTATCAGTGCTATCCATGCTTCCTCCCATAATGATATTGTTGCGGTCAGAAACCCACCGGCGGGCAGCGACGGGCAACATCGTAGAGCCGGGAATCTCCCAAGACTGCAGCTGGCCCTGGTCCCTCCGAGCGACGGCCCGCAAAGCCTTCTGCGCACACGTCCGATGCTGATGCAAGGGCGTGCCACCTGACCTATACCTGGTCAGGAAGGTGTTGGATGATGCCTCGCTTAGTTTCCTGCATGGCATACACGTAAACGTTAAATACGAGCCTCGATCGGCTCTCGAGTTGTCTCGTGAATCGGCTCAAGGAGCCGATCCACCCATGATGCGTACGAGGTGTACGATCGGATGGTGGTCCTGCTTGATCAAGAGAAAGCTAAAGCGACCTACTACGATCCGGGGTTTTCACCGCACAATCGGAACATCCTACTCGTGATTGGGCCTCGCGCTCGCGTACGGTGATCGTAAGCCGATCCTAGACGGGGCCTAAAAACCAACACGAGGTTGATCCCCGGAACATCCTGTCTAGGGCTAGCAAACTACACCCTACACGCCACTCGGATCCTCCAACCCTTTGTAAGGCCTAACAATGCGGATATTAAACTAATCCTTGCGGAACAAGGAGCAATCATAACGGATCGGATCTACTAAACAATGATCAAGCGGGTGCCGCCCTTACACCCGTGACGGGCGTAAGGGCGGCTAGATGCCTAAGGGTTGCACGACGATAGCATATGATACGAAGAACAATGCTAACCCTAAAACATCTATGATAACTACGTTGCTCGCCATCAAAAAGGCTTCGATACGAGCAACGCATGGAAGACGAATAAACGTGTGCTGCCTAGATCGCAAGATGCGATCTAGGCAGCATGGTGCTTACCCGGAAGAAACCCTCGAGACGGGGTAGTTGGCGATGCGCCGAGATTGGTTTGTGTTGAATGTTGGTTGTTGTTTATTTCATAAACCCTAGATACATATTTATAGTCCGGGGGACTTTCTAATTCAGGCGTGCACCTAACCGTGCACGGGTTAAACTCTAACTTCTGACCGACACGTATCCTACTATGGTACAGATACACGGGCAATTAGCCCAAACTTGGTACACAAGGCCGATTCATGTATTCCTTCTATGTATATTCTTCAAGCCTATCTCCAATCACGGCCCACCTCTGATCCGGTCAAATTCTGGTGATAACACATGCCCCCCTGGTTTTGGAAATGACATTTCCAAAATCATTCTGCTTTTTCTTCGTCGGGTCATGTCGTGGCAGAGCAGAACCGTTGCGGCATCCTTCATCATGACACCTTGTCTTCTCAACTTCTCTGCAAAATTTGATAGCTTTAGCATCACTTCCTCGGAAACTGCAATGGCATTAAATCTCCACTAGGCTCCTCATTATTTAACCGTGCCGATTAATCAGCCCTCTTCATCCCCTTCCTCTGTTCTAGCTGTCGGCACCAAAAAAAACCCTTTCCCTGTAGCAATGTCTTCCTCTTCCTCCGTCTCCTCCGGCCTCTCCCTCCAGTCTTTCTCCTCAAGCGAGCCGGAGTGGAACTTCGACCATGTGCCAGACGGTCCACCCGAAGCATTCGTCGGGTCAGATGGCGACCTGCCTCTGACCGATGGGGAAGACGACCTCAAGTTCCTCATCGAAGGGGAGCTGATAAGCGAAAGCGAAGACGAACTCCATCCCTGGGTGAAACCCACCTCCTCCGACGGGAAGGAGGAAGAAGAAGAAGTAGAGGAAGAAGAGGAAAAGGAGGAGGATGATCCCTCCTCCCCCGCCAAGCATCCGCCGGCAAAGCGATTCCGCGCCTGGGCGGACAGCGAAGACGATGATGACGATGAGGAGGAAGAGGAGGAGGATGAATCCTCCTCCTCCATCGGATACCCGCCGACAAAGCGCTTCCGCTCTTGGGCGGGCAGCGAGGATGATGATGATGACGAGGAAGAAGAAGCTCCGGCTGAGGGCTGGGGCAGCAGCGACGAGGAACTTCCCGGGAGCAGCGCCGATGACATCGACAACGGCGACGATGAGGACAACGACGACTAGTATAGTAGGCCTAGTAGTAGCAGTGCACTAGGCACCAGATCCCCCTTTTGAGAGCCATCGGCTCTTTCCTGTAAAGCCGCTCCTTTGAATTAATGAGAATTGTTCTTCCAATTTATCTTTCAATTAATCCAATTTCAAACCTTCCGCTTGCCACACCAAGACCGATAGCAACGTATCGGATTTTTTCCCCTTAGATGCCCATGAAGCCGGACTAAGATATCGATTAGACCGTCAGTCAAGCACTTCTCAAATTCAGACTGTGACTTGATACCTGACCATGATATTTCGCAATCCTATAGCCGATGATTGTTCATCGGCTATTTTGAGAATCCAGTCTCCTTCCTTTTCTTGCAGCAACAGGACGGTCCAAACCCTTTACAAGACGACGGCTTCCCTTTCCAGCTCCTCTCCGTAGCTTTAACAATCTTCTTCTGCAAACAACTCACCGCTTTCGGAGAAGGTCATGATGCAGGGTCAGCCGATGCAACTCCAATCGGCTCTCAAAAATAGAGCATCTACCAAGTTAGTTGCCCCCCGAGCCTTAATCGAGGCGAGAATATCAGCGAGGATGCACAGATCAAACAAAAAGGCTTTGACCTCAGGTAATCTGGTAATATGAGACAGCTACCAGGAAAAGTCAGCCAAACTCGCCCCCATTGATCGGCTTTCTTCCACTGAACGCCGATGTTGTAGATGACACACCAACAGCTTAATGAGAAAGAGGCTGCCTTGCATGCCAAATTGATGTTACCGCTAAACTGGCGCAAAGGGTTGTGCTCATTGCAGCCGAGGCTGCTCTCATTGTACATTCCCTCCAAGGAAACAGAAGCTCTTGAAGCCGAACTGAAAACCATCTTGGCGAAAATCCGAGCCTTGAGCACATAGCCGGTAGGTCTTGTGTAATTGTACTAGAGTCGATGACTGTGCATCGGCTTTGTTCTTTAGTTCTAAAGTCGATGTCCTTGCATCGGCTGCATATCGTAAAAAAAAATTTTACCGGCCGATTTTCCCTATCGGCCCCTAACATTTCACTGCACCATACGTACATCTGCATATGTTCATCTGATTCTATGCCCCCCGAGCCAAATCTGTCAGGGAACTGCAGATATCGGCTTTGTGGTTCGCCAAGGCACTGTATTTGCACGTCGGCTCCGTTGGGATTCGTGTTGACTCTCGTCCGCCGACGTGACCGCTGCCCAGTAGATCGATGTTGAACACAAGCAGAACATGTGGTGAGGATAATTTTGGCCGATTGCTGGAATCGGCCTCCATGTTGCTTGCTCGATGAAGGTTTTGCAATGTTCCTCCATAAATCCTTGGGGCCGATCACCTGGATCGGCATCGCCACGTTTGTCCATAGATGTTGCTTTTGTTACACGGTCAGACCGGTAGATAAAACCAGCCTAACCCCGTCCTTTGTCACGTCGATGCTTTCTCGTGGCTTCTCAAAAATGACCGGCCGTGGGCCGCAGATCAAGTTGTGCCACGGAGTACTTCGTCTAATCTCGGAGCGCTAAACTCCGTTGGAAGGATGAAGACCATGTTTGTGCCGGCCGATGTTTCATCATCGGCTTTCTTTTGTCCGGGCGCCACTCTTTCCTTTGTGGCCGACCTTCTTCGTCCGGGGTTCGCTGAATTTTAGCGGCCGAGATCAGGCCGCGCCTTCCTCAACGTGTGCGGGTATAACCTTTCGAGCTTCCTCCAACCCACGTAGACGCTGAACCCTTCGTTTTTGGGAACGGCTGAGCCCATCAGGGTACCACCTTGGCCGATGATACTTGTCTTCTTCTTCATCATCGTCCTCTAGTTCCTCGAGATCTTCCACCCGAGCGGACTCAGCATGCTTGTTCCGAGGCGGGAGAGGCCCTAGACGTTTGAACACGGACACGTTAGCTGCATCCTTCTTCTTTTGTTTACATTACGGGCAGTTGCCGATTGTAGGCAATCGGCTCATTCCTGAATCCCAGCAGTGTCTGAAGAAGGGGCAGTCCCAGTGCCTATCCTCGTCGTCTTGCTCCCTCGACTTTTCCTTGGCGTGGCGCTCATATCGCTCCTCGTCGCGATCATGCCGACGACGTCTCCTGTCGTCCCTAGCCAGACGATCTTTTTCATCATCGTCGTTGTATCGCCGGCGTTGGTCGTATTGACCCACATACTTGTTGAGGAGGTGATCAGAGAGAGGTCGCTGATATCTTACGTTCCTCACTTCTCCCTCTGTGATGTAGCGCTTGCCATCGTGGCGGAGCCGATCGCGTGGAGCGGCTTCCTCTGTGTCCTTGCTATGAGAGCAGCTGCCCTCATCTCCGTCCTCACCAGAGTGGTGCCCAGGTCCTACCATGTTGATATTGCACGAGAAATCTGGCTGGCACCCTCCATGGTAAGTATACTCCACCATGTTAACGGCGGGGAAGGGGTGTGTCGACCTTCATGGCGTACGCGGCTGAAAATTAGCCGCCCTTGTTCTATCGCCATTTGGACCTGTTGACGCCACACCCTACAGTCGTTGGTGGCGTGGGTGAACGTGTTATGCCATTTGCAGTATGGCTTTCCGTTCAGCTCTTGCACCGTGGGGATCTTGTGGCCTTCGGGTAACTTTAGCTGCTTCTCCTTGAGTAAGAGGTCGAAAATCTGCTCAGCTTTGGTCACGTCGAAGTCAAACCCTTTGGGAGGACCTTGTGGCTTAACCCACTTACAGGACACGGGGCTTGCCCCGAGTCCATTCAGCCATTGCTACCTCTTGATCTCCCGCAGCACCTTCATCTTCATCCGCCTCAACCGGGACCACCGCGCGCTTGAATTTATCCTGGTAAACATCCGGGTGGCGCTATTCATATGCTGACGGCTTCGCACCATGTGCGCCGGTGAAGGGTAGTCCGCTTGGGAGGCCACGTCCTTGATCGATGATGAGAGACCCACCACCGCCAACTCGATCGCTTCTTTTTCACTTACATGAACCGAATAGCATCGGTTCCTAACGGTCTCGAAGCGCCGGACGTATTCGCCACTGTTTCCCCGCGCTTCGTCGTACTTGTGCTAGATCGGCAATGCCAGCCTCGGAAGCCTCGCGAGTGATACCGTATGTGGAGCTGCTCTTCCAACTGCTTCCAAGTCCGGATTGAGTTTGGTGGCAGCGATGTGTACCACCCGAAAGCCGATCCTGTGAAGGACTGTGCGAAGAACCTCACACGCAGCTCGTCTGATGCTGAGATCGTGCCCAGCTGTGCCAAATATCGGCTCACATGCTCGATGGAGCTGGAACCATCTGATCCACTAAACTTTGTGAAGTCAGGGAGCCGATATTTGGGTGGTAGCGGGATCAATTCGTACTCATTGGGGTACGGCTTGGTATAGCCGATTGTCCTCCTTTTCGGCATCATGCCGAACTGGTCTGAGCCGCGGTGATGGCTGAAGGCGTCGAACCCGGAAGATTCGCCGGGGTGGCATACTTGGCCAGCCATGCTTGCTTTTCCAGCTCTGAGCCAACTGCAGGAGCTGAGCTCTGGAGGTTTGTCGGAGTGGCATACTTTGCTAGCCACGTCCGCTTCTCGAGATCCGTTCCCGACGTTCCTCCCGCTCGTTCCGGAAGTCCCCGTCGTTGCAGCCTGGTTTGAGAGTGCCCGATCTGCGCAGTCGGCACGTATGCGCACGTGTATCCGTGGGGGATCTCCTTGGGCGCCTCATGTAAGAATTGGTAGTCACTAGGGTCACCACCAATCTTGTAGATGACGTATGCCGATGAATTCGGCACTTCTGGTGCTGCCAACGCGAACGGCAGCGGTGGACGGGACTGGAGTGGCATCTCTCCTTGGTAAGTCCCCGGAGCTGGTCCCGACGGAGAATACCGATGGCTCATGATTTCCTGGATCACGCGCGAGCGACACGCTCCAAAGTGTTCACCGAGCTCTCGGAGTGGCGGTGCGGCGAATGAGCCACCATGAAGTTGATCTCCCGACGCAGCGACCCGGTGCGTTCTTCGACGGGGAGGACAGGTCCACTCCATCAAGCGCGCCTTCGGTGAGAACCCTTTCCACCTGATGCCATGGGAGCGGGTTCGTGGAAAGAGCCGATGAGGTCGGCTTCGAGGACTCGCTTTGATCTCGTCATGCTTCTTTTTGAGCTCTTCGGTCGGATCCTCGTACTTGACCGGAGTGCCTTCCGCCATCTCAGATGTAGATGGCGATGCGGTGGATGTCGAAGATGGTCCCACCGAGCGTGCCGGAATGTGTTGCGGTCGAGAACCCACCGGCGGGCAGCGACGGGCAACACCGTAGAGCCGGGAATCTCCCGGGACTGCGGCTGGCCCTCGGTCCCTCCGAGCGATGGCCCGCAAAGCCTTCGCGCACACGTCCGATGCTGATGCAAGGGCGTGCCACCTGACCTATGCCGGTCAGGAAGGTGTTGGATGATGCCTCGCTTAGTTTCCTGCATGGCATACACGTAAACGTTAAATACGAGCCTCGATCGGCTCTCAGGTTGTCCTGTGAATCGGCTCAAGGAGCCGATCCACCCATGATGCGTACGAGGTGTACGATCAGATGGTGGTCCTGCTTGATCAAGAGAAAGCTAAAGCGACCTACTATGATCTGGGGTTTTCACCGCACAATCGGAACATCCTACTCGTGATTGGGCCTCGCGCTCGCGTACGGTGATCGTAAGCCGATCCTAGACAGGGCCTAAAAACCAACACGAGGTTGATCCCCGGAACATCCTGTCTAGGGCTAGCAAACTACACCCTACACGCCGCTGGATCCTCCAACCCTTTGTAAGGCCTAACAATGCGGATATTAAACTAATCCTTGCAGAACAAGGAGCAATCATAACGGATCGGATCTACTAAACAATGATCAAGCGGGGTGCCGCCCTTACACCCATGACAGGCGTAAGGGCGGCTAGATGCCTAAGGGTTGCACGACGATAGCATATGATACGAAGAACAATGCTAACCCTAAAACATCTATGATAACTACGTTGCTCGCCATCAAAAAGGCTTCGATACGAGCAACGCATGGAAGACGAATAAACGTGTGCTTGCCTAGATCGCAAGATGCGATCTAGGCAGCATGGTGCTTACCCGGAAGAAACCCTCGAGACGGGGAGTTGGCGATGCGCCGAGATTGGTTTGTGTTGAACGTTGGTTGTTGTTTATTTCATAAACCCTAGATACATATTTATAGTCCGGGGGACTTTCTAATTCAGGCGTGCACCTAACCGTGCACGGGTTAAACTCTAACTTCTGACCGACACGTATCCTACTATGGTACAGATACACGGGCAATTAGCCCAAACTTGGTACACAAGGCCGATTCATGTATTCCTTCTATGTATATTCTTCAAGCCTATCTCCAATCACGGCCCACCTCTGATCCGGTCAAATTCTGGTGATAACAGATATAGAAAGCTCTAAGCTTGGGGAAGAGGTGTTTGAAAATCCTTTTGCTACTGATCATTATGTGTTTGATACATCTCCTTCTAATAACAATGATGGTATGGTCACAGATAAACCGACTGTGAAAGATAACTATTCTACTTCTTATGATGACACTGTGCCTCCGACCTTTAATGATTATTATAAAGAATGCTATGATATAGGTTATAACTATCCTTATGAAACTTGTCATAGCTATGATTGGATTGCCAAAAACAATTCCCTTAATATGCAACTTGTTTACCATGTTCAAATTCTTGATAATAATCCTCGCTCCAATTACTATTAATGAGAAGAATTCTTCTTATGCCAAAATTAATGATACTTCTATGCATACGAACCATGATAAGAATGTTTTAAGTGATGGGTATATTGTGGATTTCATCAATGATGCTACTGAAAGTTATTATGAGAGAGGGAAACATGGGTATATGCATCTTAATAATATTAAGTTTCCCCTCTTTATGTTGAGAATCTTGAAGTTACTCGTGTTTTATCCTCTTATGCTTGTCAATTTGTTCTTCATGAATTCATTTGTGTACAAGATTCCTTTTCATAGGAAGCATGTTAGGCTTAAACATGTTTTGAATTTGCCTCTTGATGCTCTCTTTTGCTTCAAATACTATTTCTTGCGAGTGCATCATTAAAGCTCGTTGAGCCCATCTTAATGGCTATAAAGAAAGAACTTCTTGGGAGATAACCCATGTGTTTATTTTGCTACAGTACTTTTATTTTGTATTTGAGTCTTGGAAGTTGTTACTACTGTAGCAACCTCTCCTTATCTTATTTTATTGCATTGTTGTGCCAAGTAAAGTCTTTGATAGAAAGGTTGATACTAGATTTGGATTACTGCGCAGAAACAGATTTACATGCGTCACGAATCTGGGCTGAATTCTCTGTAGGTAACTCAGAAAATTATGCCAATTTACGTGAGTGATACCCAGATATGTACGCAACTTTCATTAAATTTGAGCATTTTCATTTGAGCAAGTCTGGTGCCTCTTTAAAATTCGTCTTTACGGACTTTTCTGTTTTGACAGATTCTGCCTTTTATTTCGCATTGCCTCTTTTGCTATGTGGGATGGATTTCTTTGTTCCATTTACTTCCAGTAGCTTTGAGCAATGTCCATAAGTGTTAAGAATGATTGTGTCACCTCTGAACATGTGAGTTTTTGATTATGCACTAACCCTCTAATGAGTTTGTTTCGAGTTTGGTGTGAAGGAAGTTTTCAAGGGTCAAGAGAGGAGGATGATATACTACGATCAAGAAGAGTGAAAAGTCTAAGCTTGGGATGCCCCGGTGGTTCATCCCTGCATATTTCAAGAAGACTCAAGCATCTAAGCTTGGGGATGCCCAAGGCATCCCCTTCTTCATCGACAAATTATCAGGTTCCTTCTCTTGAAACTATATTTTTATTCGGTCACATCATATGTACTTTACTTGGAGCGTCTGTTTGTTTTTGTTTTTTGTTTTTGTTTGAATAAATTCTTGTGTGGGAGAGAGACACGCTCCGCTGGTTCATATTAACATATATGTTCTTAGTTTTTAATTTTCATGGCGAAGGTTGAAACTGCTTCGTTAATTGTTATATGGTTGGAAACGGGAAATGCTACATGTAGTAATTGGTATGATGTCTTAAATAATGTGATACTTGGCAATTGTTGTGCTCATGTTTAAGCTCTTGCATCATATACCTTGCACCTATTAGTGAAGAAATACATAGAGCTTGCTAAAATTTGGTTTGCATGATTGGTCTCTCTAAGGTCTAGATATTTTCTAGTAAGGGTTTGAACAACAAGGAAGACGGTGTAGAGTCTTATAATGCTTGCAATATGTCTTTTTATGTGAGTTTTGCTGTACCAGTTCATACTGTGTTTGCTCTAAACAACCTTGCTATCCTAAACCTTGTATCGAGAGGGAATACTTCTCATGCATCCAAAATCCTTGAGCCAACCACTATGTCATTTGTGTCCACCATACCTACCTACTACATGGTATTTCTCCGCCATTCCAAAGTAAATTGCTTGAGTGCTACCTTTAAATTTCTATCCTCTACCTTTACAATATATATAGCTCATGGGACAAATAGCCTAAAAACTATTGTGGTATTGAATATGTACTTATGCAGTTTATTTCTTATTAAGTTGCTTGTTGTGCGATAACCATGTTCCTGGGGACGCCATCAACTCTCTTTGTTGAATATCATGTGAGTTGCTATGCATGTCCGTCTTGTCTGAAGTAAGGAAGATTTACCACTTATTTAATGGTTAGAGCATGCATAATGTTAGAGAAGAACATTGGGCCGCAAACTAAAGCCATGATTCATGGTGGAAGTTTCAGTTTTGGACAAATATCCTCAATCCCATATGAGAACATTAATTGTTGATAAATGCTTATGCATTAAAGAGGAGTCCATTATCTGTTGTCTATGTTGTCCCGGTATGGATGTCTAAGTTGAGAATAATCAAAAGCGAGAAATCCAATGCGAGCTTTCTCCTTAGACCTTTGTACAGGCGGCATAGAGGTACCCCTTTGTGACACTTGGTTAAAACATATGTATTGCGATGATAATCCCGTAATCCGAGCTAATTAGGACAAGGTGCGGGCACTATTAGTATACTATGCATGAGGCTTGCAACTTGTAGGATATAATTTACATGATACATATGCTTTATTACTACCGTTGACAAAATTGTTTCTTGCTTTCAAAACCAAAGCTCGGCACAAATATAGCAATCAATGCTTCCTCTGCGAAGGGCCATTCTTCTACTTTTATGTTGAGTCAGTTTACCCATTTCTCTCTATCTTGGAAGCAAACACTTGTGTTAACTGTGCATTGATTCTTACATACTTGCTTATTGCACTTGTTATATTGCTTTTCATTGACAACTATCCATGAGATATACATGTTACAAGTTGAAAGCAATCGCTGAAACTTAATCTTCCATTGTGTTGCTTCAATGTCTTTACTTTGAATTTATTGCTTTATGAGTTAACTCTTATGCAAGACTTATTGATGCTTGTCTTGAAAGTATTATTCATGAAAAGTCATTGCTATATGATTCAATTGTTTACTCATTGCATTAACATTTCTTTGAATCGCTGCATTCATCTCATATGCTTTACAATAGTATGATCAAGATTATGTTGGTAGCATGTCACTTCAGAAATTATCTTTTATCGTTTACCTACTCGAGGACGAGTAGGAACTAAGCTTGGGGATGCTGATACGTCTCCAACGTATCTATAATTTCTGATGTTCCATGCTTTTTTTATGACAATACCTACATGTTTTGTTCACACTTTATATTGTTTTTATGCGTTTTCTGGAACTAACCTATTGACGAGATGCCGAAAGGCCGCTTGCTGTTTTCTCGCTGTTTTTGGTTTCAGAAATCCTAGTAAGGAAGTATTTTCGAAATCGGACGAAATCAACACCGAAGATCTTATAATTCCCGGAAGCTTCCAGAGCACCGGAGAAAGGCCAGAGGGGAGCCAGGGGGCCCCACCCCACAGGGCGGCGCGGCCAAGGGGGGCGCCCCCCTAGTGTGTGGGTCCCCCGTGGCCCCTCCGACTCCGCCTCTTCGCCTATTTAGTCGTCCCTGACCTAAAACCTCGACCCCGTTCGACGAAACCAGAGAAAACCTTCCAGAGCCGCCGCCATCGCGAAACTCCAATTCGGGGGACAGAAGTCTCTGTTCCGGCACGCCGCCGGGACGGGGAAGTGCCCCCGGAAGGATCCTCCATCGACACCACCGCCATCTTCATCAACGCTGCCGTCTCCCATGAGGAGGGAGTAGTTCTCCATCGAGGCTCGGGGCTGTACCGGTAGCTATGTGGTTCATCTCTCTCCTATGTACTTCGATACAATAATCTCACGAGCTGCCTTACATGATTGAGATTCATATGATGATGCTTGTAATCTAGATGTCATTATGCTAGTCAAGTGGGTTTTACTTATGTGATCTCCGGAGACTCCTTGTCCCACGTGTGTAAAGGTGACAGTGTGTGCACCGTGTGGGTCTCTTAGGTTATATTTCACAGAATACTTATTCACTGTGATGAATGGCATAGTGAAGTGCTTATTTATATCTCTTTATGATTGCAATGTGTTTTGTATCACAATTTATCTGTGTGCTACTCTAGTGATGTTATTAAAGTAGTTTATTCCTCCCGCACGGTGTAATGGTGACAAGTGTGTGCATCGTGTAGTACTTGGCGTAGGCTACGATTGTGATCTCTTGTAGATTATGAAGTTAACTATTGCTATGATGGTATTGATGTGATCTATGCCTCCTTTCGTAGCGTGAAGGTGACGAGTGTGCATGCTATGTTAGTACTTGGTTTGGTTATGTTGATCTCGTCATCCACTCTAAGGTTATTTAAACATGAACATCGAATATTGTGGAGCTTGTTAACTCCGGCATTGAGGGTTCGTGTAATCCTACACAGTTAGTGGTGTTCATCATCCAACAAGAGAGTGTAGAGTCTAGCATCTATCTATTTATTCTGTTATGTGATCAATGTTGAGAGTGTCCACTAGTGAAAGTATGATCCCTAGGCCTTGTTCCTAAATATCTGCTACCGCTGCTTGTTTATTGTTTTACTCGCATCCGTACTTCCTGCAATATTACCACCATCAACCACACGCCAGCAAGCACTTTTCAGGCGCCGTTACTACTCGCTCATACTTATTCATACCACCTGTATTTCACTATCTCTTCGCCGAACTAGTGCACCTATTTGGTGTGTTGGGGACACAAGAGACTTCTTGCTTTGTGGTTGCAGGGTTGCATGAGAGGGATATCTTTGACCTCTTCCTCCCTGAGTTCGATAAACCTTGGGTGATCCACTTAAGGGAAACTTGCTGCTGTTCTACAAACCTCTGCTCTTGGAGGCCCAACACTGTCTACAAGAATAGAAGCACCCGTAGACATCACTTTACTTGCTGTAGCATTACTTGTTTTGCAAGATGCTTTAAGTTGTTTAGGAGTTTGAAAATCTTTTTCTGCCCTGTAATAATAATTTTAACACCCAGAAATGTGCGTTTTTCAAAGTTCTCAAAAATTTACAAAAATTATACTGTTGGTCTTATTTTTCGAAGAGCTACCTGGGAGCACCAGGGGATGACCAGTGGGGCACACTGGGGCTCAACCCCATGTGCCGGTGTGGCCAAGGAGGGGGGCGCGCCACCCTGTGGTGTGGGCCCTGATGACCCACAAGTATAGGGGGTGTATCGTAGTATCTTCGATAAGTAAGAATGTCGATCCCAACGAGGAGCAGAAGGTGTTGACAGGCAGTTTTGATGAAGGATTCACTGTAAATGCTCACAGACAAATATTCAGGGGGTTTTGATGTAACAGATGAATAAAGTACGAGTAAGTAAAATGCGAGAGAAATAATTGCAGCGAGTGGCCCAATCCTTTTTAGCACAAAGGACAAGCCGGTTTGTTTACTTATAATGACAAAACGTTCTCGAGGACACACGGGATTTTAGTCTAGTGCTTTCGCTACATACAGCTGATTAATCTTCATTGTTTTGATAAGTGTTGTGTGGGTGAACCTATGCTAATGTACCGCCCTTCCTAGGACTAATACATACTTGTGATTATACCCCTTGCAAGCATCCGCAACTACAAGAAAGTAATTAAGATAAATCTAACCACAGCCTTAAACTCGAGATCCCGGGATCCCTCCTCGCATCGATATACCAACGGGGGTTTAGGTTTCTGTCACTCCGGCAACCCCGCAATTGGAAAATGAGTACAAGATGCATTCCCCTAGGCCCATAAATGGTGAAGTGTCGTGTAGTCGACGTTCACACGACACCACTAGAAGAATAACACCACAACTTAAATATCATAACATTGAATATTACTCAACCATAATTCACTACTAGCATTTAGACTTCACCCATGTCCTCAAGAACTAAACGAACTACTCACGAGACATCATATGGAACATGATCAGAGGTGATATGATGATGAATAACAATCTGAACATAGACCTTGGTTCAATGGTTTCACTCTATAGCATCAACAACAAGTAGAAATCAGTATCGGGAGAGTTTCCCCTATCAAACAATCAAGATCAAACCCAAATTGCTACAGCGGTGACGATGTCCAGCGGTGGAGATGGTGGTGATGATGGTGAAGATGATGATGATGGTGATGGAGATGATGTCCAGCTCGATGGCGGTGACGATGGCGTCGATTTCCCCCTCCGGGAGGGAATTTCCCGGCGGATTCCTGCCCGCCCGAGAGCTCTTTTCTCTCCGGTGTTCTCCGCCCCGCAGAGGCGGCTGTAACCCTTCGTGAGGATTCCTCTCGTGGCTTAGGTCTTCGGGACGAAGGGTTTCGCGAAGAAAAGGAGGCGAAAGAGGCCGAGGGGGCTCCACACCACATGGTGGCGCGGCCGTGCCATGGGCCGCGCCACCCTATGGTGTGGGCCCACCCCGGGTCCAGCTCGGCTCCCCCTTCCGGCTTCCTCCGTCATCCGGAAAAATAGGATTTTTGGTAAAACTTCCTTCCCAGCTTGATCTTCCGAAATATTGCATCCCGACGGTGCTTTTTCCAGCAGAATCTCGGCTCCGGTGCTCGATCTCCAAATAATCATGAAACATGCAAAATAGATGAAATAACATAAGTATTGTGTCCCAATATGAAATATATCAATGAATAACAGCAAATTATGATATAAAATAGTGATGCAAATTGGACGTATCAACTCCCCCAAGCTTAGACTTCGCTTGTCCCCAAGCGAAACCGAACTCGGTAAACAGGACCGCATGTTTATGGAGTGAAGAGTCGATAAACAAAATACGGACAAGAAGCATCATATTCATTCACACAAGACATTATAGTAAACAACTTCCTCATATAACTCAACTTGAAACAAGTATAAGGTAATCACAAATAAAGGTGCATAAGAAATCATAATTGGTGATGGCAAACTTTGTTCTTGGTCAGAGAACAGTTAACACGATTATACTTTATCTATTGAGCAGCGCTCTCATATTAAAACTTATGGTAAACTTGCATACTCAATCATATTAATCACTGATGACTTTCAAAGCTATATTCATTCAGGGTAAAACTTGTACTAAACAAGAAAGAGTAAAGACATGATGAAGCAAATCACAATATAATAGTTTGATCACAACAACTCAAATGCTTGCCTGAGATGGAGGGAAATAGGTTTACTGACTCAATCATAAAGTAAAAGACAGGCCCTTCGCAGAGGGAAGCAGGGATTAAATCATGTGCTAGAGCTTCTTCAGTTTTAAAATCATATAAAGAGAATAAAAGTAAAGTTTTGAGAGGTGTTTGTTGTTGTCAACGATCGGTAGCGGGTTCTCTAACCCCCTTGCCAAACAGACCTCCAAAGAGCGGCTCCCATGAAGGACGTTATCTCTACCAAGCAAGGTAGATCATCCCTCTTCTCTTTTGTTTACACATGTACTTTAGTTTATTTAAGGATGACACTCCCCCCAACCTTTGCTTACACAAGCCATGGCTAACCGAATCCTCGGGTGCCTTCCAACAATCTCATACCATGGAGGAGTGTCTATTGCAAAATTAAGTTGCTTACCGATGAATCAGGGCAAAACATGTGAAGAGAATTATTAATGAAAGTTGATTAATTGGGGCTGGGAACCCCGTTGCCGCCTCTTATTGCAAAATTATAGGATAAGTGGATGAAGCCACTAGTCCTTTAGTGGAGGCTGCCTAACAAGACTCGAAAGATAAAACACCACATACTTCCTCATGAGCTATAAAACATTGACACAAATAAAGAGTAATAAGTTTTGAATTGTTTAAAGGTAGCACATGAAGTATTTACTTGGAATGGCAGAAAATACCATGCAGTAGGTAGATATGGTGGACACAAATGGCATAGGTTTGGGTTCAGGTTTGGATGCACGAGAAGTATTCCCTCTCAAGTACAGTGTCTTTGGCTAGCAAGGTTAAATAGCAAGCATAGGAGTTGAGGGAAACAAACAAATATACATGTGATAGAAACAATCATGCATCTTACTTGTAAGCACAAACAGTTTTAACTTTAGAATACTAAGCTAAGGACTGATAAGAAAGATAATAACATCTTCTACATTTGTTTCCTCTATTCTTCTAAAACTCAAAGTGTTGTTGCTATTGACCATTGCTAAGTTTGCCAAAACCAAATAGATTTACTCAATGCTCCCAAAGTGGTACCAATACTAAAATCAAGATCAATCATAAAGTAGAAATTGCAAACTAAAATAAGGTGTGCAATATGTAAATGATAAGACTTCTCATTAATATTCCATAACGATAACTCACACCAAGGGATACATAGACAAACTAAAGGAGAGATACTTCCATACTGCAACCCATCTTATACGATAACTTCCCTACTCATGATATGACACTACTTGATAGTAAAAAGTAAAAGATAATGATGATGTGATACCGCGGCACTCCCCCAAGCTTGGAACAAACCAAGGGGATGCCAATACCGATGATGAATTACTCTTTTGGCGATGGTGGTGATGAATTCCTGACAAGCTTCTCAATAAGCTCCTGAAGCTCATCAATCCTGTATATGAGGTTGCGAATCATCTCCGAATTGTGCTCGACGCGGTTAAGAAGTCTGTCCGACGACGAGTCCCAACTCTTGGAGTTATTTCCCAAACCTTCAGCTTCGGGCTCCGTCTTTCCTGCATTGTTAGAACGATCTATATCCCAATTGCTAGGCAGTGCTGCCTTGGGAGTCCCTTCAATTTGATTATTGTAGATTAGATTGTGGAAAGGATGGTGAATGCCTGAAGAAGACGTCCTTGGAGCTAGGTAATGGCGGGGAAGTCCTCCTCCGGTCCTAATCCGTGCGCTCTTCTTGGCGTTGAGCGAGTTTGTCACCACTTCGATGCTTGCAATGGTGGTGCGTGGGTGCTCTTGCGGAACTTCTTCGACTTCCTCTTCATCCTCCTTTGCTTCTTCCTTGACGCTCTTGTCCTCTTCTTTCCACTCACGATCTTGATTATCTTCATCCGGAAGCTCCTTGCCCTTGTTCTTGGAGACCATGGTGCCTCTAAACTGAAAACAGATCCTGGCAAAAACAGCTCGAAACAAAACACGTCGAGAAAACGATATACGGACCTCCAGGGGTCCGGGGGATTTTATAATAAAAAAATTCAGAACAAACGGAAAGTACCAGGTCGAACAAGAGTCGGAAAGGGGCAACGAGGCGGCCAGACCACAGGGCGGCGCGGGCCCAGGCCAGGCCGCGCCGGCCTGTGGTGGCACCCCCTCGTGCGTCTTTTCCACTCCGTTTCGATCTCGTAATTTTTCATATTTTCCAAAAACAGTAAAAATATTGTTCGGAAAGTAAATCGCGAAATTTTCATTACCGACATCGTTACCTATTCAAAGTCGAGTTCCGGCGGACTGTCAATTTGTCCTTTGATGAAAGCCTCCGGTGTCTCCACTTGAATAATATCAACATCAACATTATAAGAATCACCCGAGATATAATGCTTGAGTCTTTGTCCATTCACCACTTGCGTAGCATTGCCTTGGAGAGAGCTAATTTTAATTGCTCCCGAACGATACACCTCCTCAACAACATATGGTCCTTCCCATTTCGAGAGTAATTTCCCTGCAAAGAATCTGAGACGAGACCGATACAATAGGACTCTATCCCCAATATTAAACTCTCTTTTGATGATCCTTCTATCATGCCATTTTTTAACTTTTTCTTTAAAGAGTTTAGCATTTTCATAAGCTTCACTTCTCCATTCATCTAGAGAACTTAATTGTAGCAACCTCTTATCACCGGCAAGTTTAGGATCTTTATTTAATTCTCTAACAGCCCGATAAGCTTTGTGTTCTAGTTCTAAGGGTAAATGACAAGCTTTTCCGTAAACCATTTTATAAGGTGACATTCCCATGGGGTTTTTATAAGCAGTTCTATAAGCCCATAGTGCGTCTTTCAATTTACTAGCCCAATTCTTTCTAGATTTATTAACGGTTTTCCGCAAGATAGATTTAATTTCTCTATTTGATAGTTCTACTTGACCACTACTTTGAGGGTGATAAGCGGAAGCAATTCTATGATTAATACCATACTTAGCAAGAGTTTTTCTAAAACCTCCATGAATAAAATGAGAACCTCCATCAGTCATAATATATCTAGGTACTCCAAATCTAGGAAAAATAACATCTAAAAGCATTTTTAAAGAGGTCTCACCATCAAGCACTTTTTGTGGGTATGGCTTCCACCCATTTAGTAACATAATCAACAAGCAACAAGTATATGAGTGTTACCTTTTGAAGAGGGAAAAGGTCCCATGAAGTCAAATCCCCAACAATCAAACGGTTCAATAACAAGAGTATAATTCATAGGCATTTCATTGCGTCCGGAGATATTACCAACCCTTTGACATTCATCACAAGATAAAATAAACTTCCTTGCATCTTTGAAGAGAGTTGGCCAATAAAAACCTGATTGTAGAACCTTTTGCGCGGTTCTATCTCCGGCGTGATGTCCTCCATAAGCACCGCCATGACATTTACTCAATATCTCTTGTTGTTCATATTCGGGAACACACCTTCGCAGAATACCATCCACTCCTTCTTTATATAAGTGTGGGTCATCCCGAAATAATGCCTCAAGTCATAAAAGAATTTCCTCCTCTCGCTGAGCTGAAAAGGTTGGAGGCAAGTACTTGGAAACAATAAAGTTAGCATAATCAAGCATACCAAGGACCTGTCTCGCGAGCTCACCTTTATTATAGCCAATTGTTCATTTGGAAAACTATCATTAACAGAACAGGATCATAAGCAATATTTTCCAATCTAGACAAATTATCAAGCAACAGGATTATCAGCACCTTTCCTATCTACAATATGTAAATCAAATTCTTGCAAAAGAAGTACCCATCTAATAAGCCTTGGCTTAGCATCTTTCTTTGTCATAAGGTATCTAATTGCAGCATGATCAGTATGAATCGTAACTTTTGAATCAACAATATAAGATCTAAATTTATCACAAGCAAAGACTACAGCTAACAATTCTTTTTCAGTTGTAGCATAATTTCTTTGAGCAGCATCAAGAGTCTTGCTAGCATAATGAATAACATTTAATTTTTTATCTACTCGCTATCCAAGTACAGCGCCTACAGCAAAATCACTAGCATCACACATAATTTCAAATGGTAAATTCCAATCAGGAGGTTCGACTATAGGAGCAGTTGTTAAGGCTTTCTTTAGAGTTTCAAAAGCTTCCTTACAATCATCATCAAAAACAAAAGGTACATCTTTTTGAAGAAGATTAGTAAGAGGCTTTGAAATCTTGGAGAAATCTTTAATAAATCTCCTATAAAACCCAAGCATGACCAAGAACACTACGAATACCTTTAACATCCCTTGGATAGGGCATCTTCTCAATAGCTTCAACTTTAGCTCTATCAACTTCAATACCTCTCTCAGAAATTTTATGTCCCAATACAATTCCTTCATTAACCATAAAGTGGCATTTCTCCCAATTAAGAACAAGGTTAGTTTCTTCACATCTCTCGCAAAACTTTATCAAGGTTTCGCAAGCAACTATCAAAAGAATTCCCGTAGACGAGAAAAATCATCCATGAATACTTCCACAATACTCTCACAAAAGCCATGAAAAATAGCAGACATGCATCTTTGAAAAGTAGCAGGAGCATTACATAAACCAAAAGGCATACGCCTATAAGCATAAGTTCCATAGGGACAAGTAAAAGTGGTTTTCTCTTGATCTTTAGCTTTAACAGCAATTTGCGAAAACCCAGAATAACCATCAAGAAAACAAAAATGAGTATTTTTAGATAACCTTTCTAGCATTTGATCAATAAATGGTAAAGGGTAATGATCTTTCTTAGTAACTTTATTAACTTTTCGATAATCAATGCACATTCTATACCCTACAACTACTCTTTGAGGTATGAGCTCATCATTATCATTAGGCACAACGGTCATTCCTCCTTTCTTAGGAACGCAATGCACAGGACTAACCCATCTACTATCAGCAATAGGATATATAATACCAGCTTCAAGAAGTCGTAATACCTCATTTCTTACCACATCCTTCATCTTAGGAATTAGACGACGCTGAGGTTCAACAACAGGCTTCGCATCATCTTCCATATTAATGGCATGTTGGCAAATAGATGGAGAAATCCCCTTCAAGTCATCAAGAGTATAGCCAATAGCACCTCGGTGTTTCTTCAATATTTGCAATAATCTTTCTTCTTCAAACTCTATAAGCTTAGAACTAATAATAACAGGATATATTTTCTTATCATCAATATGAGCATATTTAAGATTATCAGGCAAAGGCTTTAAATCAAAAACAGGATCTTCCTTTGGTGGCGGTGTTGTACCCAAGTCTTCCACCGGTAAATCATGCTTGAGAATAGGTTGGCGAAGAAAAATCTCCTCAAGCTCATCTCTTTCTTTCCTAAAAACTTCACTCTCGCTATCCTCCAAATGTTGCTGCAAAGGATTATTAGGAACAAGAACAATAGATGCACACTGCTCCATTTTAAAATCATTACTAGGCAAATCAGCTTTATAAGGAGTTTTGGTAAATTTGGAAAAGTTAAACTCATAAGATTCACCAGCAAATTTAGTCAAAATTTTCTCTTTCTTGCAATCTATAATAGCTCCACAAGTATTTAGAAAAGGTCTACCAAAAATGATAGGACAATAATCACTAGCAGCGAGAACCAAGTACCAAAAAGTCAGCAGGATATTTAATCTTACCACATAGAACTTCCACATCTCGAACAATACCAATTGGAGAAATAGTTTCTCTATTAGCCAGCTGAATAACCACATCAATATCTTCAAGTTCACAAGAATCAATTTCGTGCATAATCTCCGTGTAAAGCTCATAAGGAATAGCACTAACACTTGCACCAATATCACATAAACCATAATAGCAATGATCACCAATTCTAACAGATAGCATAGGAACACTAGCTTGTTTGGGTTTATTAGGATGTGAAACAATATTAGAAGCATCTTCACAGAAAATAATATGACCATCCTCCACATTTTCAGTCACAAGATCTTTAACAATTGCAACAACGGGTTCAACTTTTATTTGTTCTTCAGGTTCTCTAGGTTTCTTTTCACTTTTATGAACCGCACTATTTATAACAGAGTACTCCCTCATTTTAGCAGGAAAAGGAGTTTTTTCAATATAAGCTTCAGGAATAACACGATCAGCAGTTTCAACTACAACACACTTATTAATAGATGAATCAATTTTATCTTTATACGGTTCATGATACTTATCAAAATTCTTCTTAGGCAATTCATAATGAGAGGCAAAAGCTTTATAAAGGTTTGTAGCAACTTGAGAATCAAGACCATATGTAGCACTCATATTACGAAATGTATCAGTATCCATAAAAGCCTCAATGCATTTATAATCATAAATTATACCTGATTCTCTATCTTTGTCGTTCTCCCAACCTTCGGTATTTTCTTGGATCCGATCAAGAAGGTCCCTTTTAAACTCTTCTTTGTTGCGTGTAAATGATCCGGAACAAGAAGTATCCAGCAAGGTCTTGTCTTGAAAAGAAAGTCTTGCATAGAAATTATCAATAATAACATTACCAGGAAGCTCATGAATGGGGCATTTGAGCATTAAAGACTTCAATCTCCCCCAAGCTTGGGCAATACTCTCTCCATCATGAGGCCAGAAATTATATATGCGGTTCCGATCTTTGTGAATTTCACTTGGAGGATAAAATTTGGAGTAAAATAAAGGCACAATGTCCTCCCAATCAAGAGAATCACCATTCTTCAGCAATTTATACCAATGCGCCGCTTTACCAGACAGCGATATAGAGAATAGTTTCTTCCTAACTTCATTCATAGCAATACCTGCACATTTGAATAACCCGCATAATTCATGCAAAAACAAGTAAATGATCACCGGGATGGACGGTTCCATCCCCTTCATAGCGGTTATCCATAACATGTTCAATAATTTTCGTAGGTATTTTATATGGTATTACTTCCTCACCTGGCGCCTCATCCACTACCGTTGCAGTAGTAGTAGATTTCCCAAATAGAAATTGAAGAGAAGATCTCTCCATAATGACTTATAGCGAGAGGCGTGAAATAAAATCAGCACAAACAAGTAAAGGTTTTCCTTACCAATTCCGCTTACCAATAGCGCTTCACTCCCCGGCAACGGCGCCGTGAAAATAGTCTTGATGACCCACAAGTATAGGGGTGTATCGTAGTATCTTCGATAAGTAAGAATGTCGATCCCAACGAGGAGCAGAAGGTGTTGACAGCAGTTTTGATGAAGGATTCACTGTAAATGCTCACAGACAAGTATTCAGGGGTTTTTGATGTAACAGATGAATAAAGTACGAGTAAGTAAAATGCGAGAGAAATAATTGCAGCGAGTGGCCCAATCCTTTTTAGCACAAAGGACAAGCCGGTTTGTTTACTTATAATGACAAAACGTTCTCGAGGACACACGGGATTTTAGTCTAGTGCTTTCGCTACATACAGTTGATTAATCTTCATTGTTTTGATAAGTGTTGTGTGGGTGAACCTATGCTAATGTACCGCCCTTCCTAGGACTAATACATACTTGTGATTATACCCCTTGCAAGCATCCGCAACTACAAGAAAGTAATTAAGATAAATCTAACCATAGCCTTAAACTCTGAGATCCCGCAATCCCTCCCGCATCGATATACCAACGGGGGTTTAGGTTTCGTCACTCCGGCAACCCCGCAATTGGCAAACGAGTACAAGATGCATTCCCCTAGGCCCATAAATGGTGAAGTGTCGTGTAGTCGACGTTCACACGACACCACTAGAAGAATAACACCACAACTTAAATATCATAACATTGAATATTACTCAACCATAATTCACTACTAGCATTTAGACTTCACCCATGTCCTCAAGAACTAAACGAACTACTCACGAGACATCATATGGAACATGATCAGAGGTGATATGATGATGAATAACAATCTGAACATAGACCTTGGTTCAATGGTTTCACTCTATAGCATCAACAACAAGTAGAAATCAGTATCGGGAGAGTTTCCCCTATCAAACAATCAAGATCAAACCCAAATTGCTACAGCGGTGACGATGTCCAGCGGTGGAGATGGTGGTGATGATGGTGAAGATGATGATGATGGTGATGGAGATGATGTCCAGCTCGATGGCGGTGACGATGGCGTCGATTTCCCCCTCCGGGAGGGAATTTCCCCGGCGGATTCCTGCCCGCCGGAGAGCTCTTTTCTCTCTGGTGTTCTCCGCCCCGCGAGGCGGCCGTAACCCTTCGTGAGGATTCCTCTCGTGGCTTAGGTCTTCGGGACGAAGGGTTTCGCGAAGAAAAGGAGGCGAAAGAGGCCGAGGGGGCTCCACACCACATGGTGGCGCGGCCGGGCCATGGGCCGCGCCACCCTATGGTGTGGGCCCACCCCGGGTCCAGCTGGCTCCCCCTTCCGGCTTCCTCCGTCATCCGGAAAAATAGGATTTTTGGTAAAACTTCCTTCCACAGTTGATCTTCCGAAATATTGCATCCCGACGGTGCTTTTTCCAGCAGAATCTCGGCTCCGGTGCTCGATCTCCAAATAATCATGAAACATGCAAAATAGATGAAATAACATAAGTATTGTGTCCCAATATGAAATATATCAATGAATAACAGCAAATTATGATATAAAATAGTGATGCAAATTGGACGTATCAGGCCCCTCCTTGCCCCACTAACTCATCTCTTCCTCCCATCTCACTCTCTCTCCCGAAAATACTCGTACTCACTTTCTCTCACTCGCGTTTCTGCTCAAGAGCTCAAGATTTCTCTATCTCTTTGCTCAGCCCAGATTTCTGTCTGAAATTTGGCACATTTGCTCTCCGGTATGTGACTCCTCCGATTATCCAAATAGAATTTTGTTTGGTTGTGTATATCTTGAATATTTTTCTGATGTAGGTAACATGTTTAGTGAGCTTGCATGCTTGTTCTAAGTTGTAAAAATTAGTTCTGATGCATGTTTAGTACTCTACCAAGTTCCTATAGTAGTTTCCCTCAATTATATGTCTCCAAATCAACTTTTATAATGATTGTTGAAAAATTTCAGAAAATGGAGTGGAATAGGCACCAACTCAACCAACAAGAATTGGAGGTGCAACAGCTTATGAGACTTCACCGCGAAGAGGGAGTATACCCCTCTTACTACCCATGCGTTGATTTTATGAGGAGTGCAGGAATCCTGCGGGATGTTCAAAATCTGATTTAGAATGCAGGGTTGGAAGGTTTTGTTGTTGGTGAACCATGTCAGTGGTGCAGGATTTTGAATTCATTTGGTCCCAAACTAACCCCATGGTTCGATACAAAATTTATAATAAAACTGTCAACTTGCCTTTTGATGATTTTTGTGCAGCAATTAGAGTGCCATGATGGGGATCATGCGCGAAGGTTAGGGGACTACCGCAGGAGCTCTTGAGTCTATACAATATGATTTGTCAAGGGAGAAGCTTCTCAGACGATAGTGGTAAAATCAGTAGTATTCAACTCCCAGCTATTCGCTAGTTTGCTTATTTCATCACCAAGTGCGTTCTTGCTAGAAAGAATTTAAATAAGTTATCTATCCAGGATTTGGCTTTCCTACCTGCTGTATTGCAAGGCGATAGGACTTATAATTTGGGTGCTTTGATAGCCTATAGACTTGCTACTAACCGTGAGAAGGGAGGAATTTGTGGAGGTCTCATCGCCTCTCGTTTATTAGCTATGCATGGTGTAGAACCTCACCATCTTGATATTCAGCTCTCCATGGAGAAACTTGACATTGTCTCCATGATTAAACATGACTTTGTTTCTGATTTGTCTAATTTGAGTAACCTGTCTTACAAGATAACATTTTACAAGAAAACTTGGAGAACAACTAAGAAAACTGAAAGGCTAGTAGGATTGCCTGCACCTGTTTTGTTTAACCTTGATTCCAGGAAGGATTGGTCAGTCACTGAAGGTGAACTGAATGCATACATAGAAGGGAATGGCCATCATGCAGGGGACGGCACGGAGGAGGCCGAGGAACACCTTGACTTGTCATCCGATGCAGCGAGTTCTTCGCTTCAACATTTTGGGCATGAGGGGCCTTCACCCTTTTCTTCTGCACCGGGACCTTATTATGATCACGCCGTGTATGATCCACCGGCGTGGAACCCTGACCCTCGCTGGGGTTGATCTCCACTTAGGCCAAAAGCCTAGGCTTGGGGGGAGGTATACCGGCATCACTCATTCATTGCATATTATAATTGCTGGATACTTGTACATACTTGTTTAGTTTCTTAAAGTGGTTTTCTAATAAGAGGGAGATGATATTTGGGGAAGTGCTGATTGAAAACAGATTCTGGACTGATACCACAAAAATTCTCAAAAACAGCCAGAACGTCATTTTGCGAAGCCAATTTTTGTGCATGTTCCCCAGGTTGTTATCTAACTTTCATTAGTTGAACACTTTTCGAGCTGAGCAGCGGAAGAATTTCTTAAAAATAGATTACTGCTGTCAAGTTTGACAAATTTCTGCTACTTTGTGTTTATGTGACTCTTTTAGTTTTCATCTTCTTGTTTTTGCTTTGTTTCTTTCCTAAAACACAAAAAGACCAAAAATATTTCTATTGTTTCTCTTTACCAATTGTTTATTTTGGTTTCTTGTTCCTATTTTGCTTTATTTGCTATCGTTGGTTTGCTATATGAAAATCCAAAAAGAGTTTGCTTTGTTTGCTTGTTTCCTTTTGTTCTTGTTTCCAATTCGAAAACACCAAAAATATTTGTTGTTCTTCTTTGGTTTTGTAAAGTTCATTATGGAGTTCAGCGGTCTTCGGTGGTTGGAGCTTGGCTTTCATTTCATATTATTCAAGCTACACAAGTGAAAGGCAATAATGACGATCTACGACAATTCGACTGTGGTGAGAGGCTGGTATGAACTCTATTTGTTTTCGTTTTTGTACATATACTCATCCATGTGAGCATGCTTAGTTGGTTCATGTGAGGTATATGTCATTTAAGAAAGTCTAGTAGTTCATGATCCCTCATGTTTAGCTCCAATTTATTAATATGCGTAACATATCATAAATATTTGCTTGCATTGTTTTATTCATAGATAGGTATGACATTGTGGTATCCTCCTCTGAATAATTCACTTGAATCAACTTGGCACATGCTCACGCATGCATATGACTGAACAAAAGTCAATTAAGCCTTGAGATTTACTTTGCCTCGGAGTTCTTGTATCACTTTTATGCCTCTGTTAATTTATTTTGCCGCAAGCATGATTATGACAGTTATTGCTCTCTTGATTGTCGCTTCCCAGTCTATTGCTAGCCTTCACTTGTACTAAGCGGGAACGCTGCTCGTGCTTCCAAACCCCTGAAAACCAAGTTATTCCAAAGTGTCCACCATAAATACCTATGCATGGCATTTCAAACCATTCCAAGTAAATTCTCATGTGCTACATTTAAAACCTTCAAAATACTTCTCAATTTGTGTCGATGTTTTATAGCTCATGAGGAAGTATGTGGTGTTTATCTTTCAATCTTGTCATTTACTCCTGACAGACTTTCATAATGGACTAGTGGCACATCCGCTTATCCAATAATTTTGCAAAAAGAGTTGGCAACGGGGTTCCCAGCCCCAATTAATCAACTTTCATTAATAATTCTCTTCACATGTTTGCCCTGATTTATCAGTAAGCAACTTAAATTGCAAATAGACACTCCTCCATGATATGTGATTGATGGAAGGCACCCGAGGATTCGGTTAGCCATGGATTGTGTAAGAAAAGGTTGGGGGAGTGTCATCCATAATGAAACTAAAAAATATGTGTAAACAAAAGAGAAGAGGGATGATTTACCTTGCTGGTAGAGATAACGTCCTTCATGGGAGCCGCTCTTGAAAGTCTGGTTGACGAGGTAGTTAGAGTACCCACTATCATTCGTTGACAACAACAAACACCTCTCAAAATAATTTTACTCATGTTTTATAAATGAAAAGCTCTAGCACATGTTAATCCCTGCTTCCCTCTGCGAAGGGTCAATCTTTTACTTTTACATTGAGTCATCATCCTTTCTATGAGCACTTTCTTCAGAGCACAACTGTCATTCTTAGTATAATATGCTTGTCCCAAAATGTGATTAACTGTGGTATAACTTTGATGCTTTTATCATTGATAATCTCTACTTCCAGTCTTCCCATGAACTTCAAAGGTGCCCGAGCATTTATGTTTTGCTATACAAATACGGGCAAGCGAGATACCACTTTATCATATCCTTCTATGAACATTGCAATCTTGCTGATAGACATGATTCATGATGCTTATTATTAATTTGTTGGTACCTTTTCCATGATTGACATAGCTATTAGATGAGTTTATTTGCATGTACCTTATTATGAATTACCTAAGTACTTGTCCATATCATGAGAATATTTATATCATATGAACAAATGTGTTCGTGAAAGTTCTTTTATCGCACTCATTTGTTAACTGAATTGCTTGAGGACAAGCAATAAGCTAAGCTTGGGGGGAGTTGATACATCCAAAACGTATCTACTTTCCCGAACACTTTTGCTATTGTTTTGCCTCTAATTTGTGTATTTTGGATACAACTAACACGGACTAACGCTGTTTTCAGCAGAATTGCCCTGGTGTCTCGTTTTTGTGCAGAAACTCAACTTTCAGGAAAATCCCCGGAATTAATGTCGAAGGGCCTATTTTCCCAGAAGACTCACGGAGCCAGAAGGGCAGGCCAGGGGGAGGCCCACGGCCTCCAGACCATAGGCCGGCGCGGCCTAGGAGGGGGGCGCGCCGCCTTATGGTGACGATGCCTCGTGCAGCCCCAGGTGCCCCCCTCTGGACTACTTAAGGTCTTCGACCAAAAAACGCACGAGGGTTAGACGAAATCGCCAGAAGACATCCAGAACACCACCGCCATCGCGAAACTCCGTCTCGGGACCAGAAACTCCGTTCTGGCACTCCGCCGGGACGGGGAATTGGAGGATATCATCGCCATCATCACCACCGACGCCTCTCCATCGACCAGCCATGTTTCCCCCATCCATGTGTGAGTAATTGCCCCGCTGTAGGCCGAAGGGGATGGTAGGGATTGGATGAGATTGGCCATGTAATGGCATAAGATTGTTAGGGCATAGTGCCTAGTGTCCGTAGTTGGTACTTTTATGATATTGTTGCAACTTGTTATGCTTAATGCTTGTCACTAGGGCCCGAGTGCCATGATCTCAGATCTGAACATGTTATTGTTTCATGATAATATTCATTGTTTTATGATCTTACCTGCAAGTTGTATACACATATTGCTGTCCGGAACCCGAGGCCCCAAAGTGACAGAAATTGGGACAACCGGAGGGGAAGGCGATGATATGAGGATCACATGTGTTCACGGAGTGTTAATGCTTTGCTCCGATGCTCTATTAAAAGGAGCACCTTAATTTCCAGTAGATTCCCTAGAGGCCCGGCTGCCACCGGCTGGTAGGACAAAAGATGTTGTGCAAGTTTCTCATTGCGAGCACGTACGACTATATATTGAACACATGCCTATGGATTGTTTATTACTTGGATACCGTTTTATTACTATCTGCAAATGCCCTACCTTGATTGTTACATGAGTTTCTCTCATCCATGCAACGCCCGTTCATCCATCCCTGTGCCTACAGTATTTTAAATCTGTTGTTTACTATAATCACTACCGCTGTCTTTGTTACACCGCTGCCGATATTTCACTATCGCTATCGCTATAAAACTCGTTACTACCGATAAACTCTTGCGAGCAAGTCTGTTTCCAGGTGCAGCTGAATTGACAACTCCGTTGTTAAGGCTTACAAATATTCTTTGGCTCCCCATGTGTCGAATCAATAAATTGGGTTTTACTTCCCTCGAATACTGTTGCGATCCCCTATACTTGTGGGTCATCACTTAACCATGGGAATTGACCTTTTTCTCTACGGTTGTAGATGTGTTGTTGCTACTAGGGAGAAAACAGCGGTGTTCTATTCAAGGGTAGTTTCATCATTTACTTTACACACATTGCTTAAAGTGATAGTTCGTTGCTTGCAACTTAATACTGGAGGGTGTCGCGGATGCAATCCTGAAGGTGGATTATTAGTCATAGATGCAGTTGGATTACGGTCTATGTATATTGTTGTAATTCCCGCATACTTTCATGGCATGTATTCTGCACCAACCATTAGCGTAGAATCTCTGTTTGTCAATTGCCCATCTGTAATTTGTTTACCCAGCATATTTATTTTATTGGGGAGGCGCCTCTAGTGAACTGTGGACCCCGGTCCTTCTTCTTTTAATTGCAATCTTCTACAGCATTTTTATGTTCTGTTCTCTGCAAACACTTCTTCTTCCAGATGGTTCGTTTAATCCTTTGTTTTCAGCAAAATCAGTGAGCTTGACAACCTCGCTGAAAGTTGGGGACAAAGTACTTGGTTGTTTGTGTGCAGGTCTCCACGTTGCCGTCGACGCCGGCGGTGCGCCCTGCCACGAGTTGGTTCGCAACACCTCGGGAGAGAATGTTTTTCTCCTACTGGTCGATAAACCTTGGTTTCTTACTGAGGGAAAACTTCCTGCTGTGCTCATCATACCTTCCTCTTGGGGTTCCACTCAACGTTGCGCATAAATTCTCCTTCATCAACTCCGCGCTCAGCAGTACGCTCTCTTCCTTCCCGATGCACCCTTGGGTTTCCTCTATTGACTGATCTCCTTGTTTGACTGATCACCCAACAGATCTTGCTTCTTCTTACATGGTGATCTCTAGTGTCAGGCAAGGATTTGTGTTTGTACCCATCATTCATAGTAGTGTTGCAAGTGTTGCGCCTGACAGAAGTATCAACCATTGGTGTGTCTTGCTTCCTTGTGAGTTTCCCACATCTTTTCTTAATAGAGGGAGTTGAACAGGTAAAAGTGAAATCTGCCTCATGGTGCCCTTGCCCATGAAACATTAATTTCCTTACCACCTGCCTAAACTGCCTCTTGCAATTATTCCCCCACAAATCCTCTCTGAGCTAGTCCAAAGGCACACTATTCTGCATCTGGAAAGCACTGCTGCATTTCCTGTCAGTCAACAACATTCCTTGAAACAAAGAGGGATCACAAATTGGAGTAGGAATATAATTGAGTGAAGTGGGACTGCCACTGTAATAAACGCCCCATTTGCATTGCCAAAGGCAAACTAGGCCCACACACTAGAGAAAAAGCCTTTCCTAGAAAATTTTCAATTATCTCAAGCCCAATATGACCATGAAAATCTGGCCTCTAAAAAATAGTAAGCATTGTATTTATCTGAATGTTCTGCTGCACTTCTGGCTCCCCTTCCTCCTCTCCATCTGACTAACCAGACCAAATAATTATTGAACTGGCCACTTGATCATCAACTTTCTCTACCACTTGATCCTCAATTTCTTGTTCTTGCTCCTGTTGCACTGGTTCCTGGTGCACTTGTTCAACACCATGACCCTTCTGCTCTGGCTGAAAGAAATTATCATCTTGCACCTAAGAAGTGGGGAATCTGCTCATTCCAACCTAGTTCAGGAAATTGAGGACACAAAAAAATATTATTGTCTTGTTGCATATGGTACCTAGCGCGTAGGATCGAGCTCAAAGTTTTCCATTGTCGGTGACAAAAATAGAGAAGATGGAAGCGGAGGGGGTGGATGATTTAGAACAGGGGAAGGAGGCGTTGTAGCAGCAATGCCTTGAGAAGCTAGAATCAAACGAATCTAAACTAAGACCTGCACGAGAATCTAGGCAAGTTTGTCCTGATACAACCGTTTAGGAATCCATATCTTTATATTTTTAGCAGCCAAACAATTCTTCCTAACATGACCATGATGGAAAAAAATGGCATCGAATATCATTAGTGAAAATCTCCTGAATATGTGACATTGAAAGACACCTGCCGCATTTCCAAACCCTATGCACCATGTCATCGACAATCTCAGCAATACCAAATGAATCATCATACTCCAGCGGCCTGATACGCGTGAGACACACGTCCGTTGGCAACCCCAAGAGGAAGGTGTGATGCGTACAGCACCAAGTTTTCCCTCAGTAAGAAACCAAGGTTATCGAACCAGTAGGAGTCAAGGAAGCACGTGAAGGTTGTTGGTGGCGGAGTGTAGTGCGGCGCAACACCAGGGATTCCGGCGCCAATGTGGAACCTGCACAACACAATCAAAGTACTTTGCCCCAACGTAACAGTGAGGTTGTCAATCTCACCGGCTTGATGTAAACAAAGGATTAGATGTATAGTGTGGATGATGATGGTTGTTTGCGAAGAATAGTAAAGAACAATTGCAGTAGATTGTATTTCAGATGTAAAGAATTGGATCGGGGTCCACAGTTCACTAGTGGTGTCTCTCCCATAAGATAAACAGATGTTGGATGAACAAATTACAGTTGGGCAATTGACAAATAAAGAGGCATAACAATGCACATACATATATCATGATGAGTACTATGAGATTTAATCAGGGCATTACGACAAAGTACATAGACCGCTATCCAGCATGCATCTATGTCTAAAAAGTCCACCTTCAGGTTATCATCCGAACCCCTCCAGTATTAAGTTGCAAACAACGAGACAATTGCATTAAGTATGGTGCATAATGTAATCAACACAAATATCCTTAGACAAAGCATTGATGTTTTATCCCTAGTGGCAACAGCACATCCACAACCTTAGAACTTTCTCGTCACTCGTCCCAGATTTAATGGAGGCATGAACCCACTATCGAGCATAAATACTCCCTCTTGGAGTCACAAGTATCAACTTGGCCAGAGCCTCTACTAGCAACGGAGAGCATGCAAGAACATAAACAACATATATGATAGATTGATAATCAACTTGACATAGTATTCAATATTCATCGGATCCCAACAAACACAACATGTAGCATTACAAATAGATGATCTTGATCATGATAGGCAGCTCACAAGATCTAACATGATAGCACAATGAGGAGAAGACAACCATCTAGCTACTCGCTATGGACCCATAGTCCAGGGGTGGACTACTCACACATCGATCCGGAGGCGATCATGGCGATGAAGAGACCTCCGGGAGATGATTCCCCTCTCCGGCAGGGTGCCGGAGGCGATCTCCTGAATCCCCCGAGATGGGATTGGCGGCGGCGGCGTCTCTGGAAGGTTTTCCGTATCGTGGCTCTCGGTACCGGGGTATTCGCGACGAAGGCTTTAAGTAGGCGGAAGGGCAGGTCAGGAGGCTTCACGGGGGCCCCACACGCTAGGGCTGCGCGGGCCCCCTCTAGGCCGCGCCGCCCTAGTGTGGCGGCGCCCCGTGGCCCCACTTCGTATATCCTCCGGTCTTCTGGAAGCTTCGTGGAAAAATAAGCCCCTGGGCGTTGATTTCGTCCAATTCCGAGAATATTTCCTTACTAGGATTTCTGAAACCAAAAACAGCAGAAAACGGAAACTGGCTCTTCGGCATCTCGTCAATAGGTTAGTGCCAGAAAATGCATAATAATGACATATAATGTGTATAAAACATGTGAGTATCATCATAAAAGTAGCATGGAACATAAGAAATTATAGATACGTTTGAGACGTATCACGGCCCATCTTCCTCCCTCAACCCAAAGAAGTTAGATTGAACAGCGTGTGAAGAACACGGGTCCAGAGAGGCCGGCCCAAATTTCTCTCTAGAGAAAAAAGAGCCGTTTGAATCACTGGTTGCCGCCTGAGAATCTTGATGAAGAACTTGATCAAGAACCTCCTTATCAATGGATCCAAAGGAAACTGAAAAATCACTTTGAACAATAGACAGAGCAAAAATCACCGCAGACCTATGTTGGATCTGCGGACACATATAACCAGCATGTATAAAATCTGCAACTTGTTCATCCGTTGCAGGGAATTCATAACCTTGACAGACAGGATAAGCTTCAATTATGGCAAAATAAAGTCTCTGATTTACTTCTAAGTTCTTGGGCCGGGTCCTTAAAATCGATTTTGCTGGCCTCCTCCGAACAGCAAGAAGAGCCTGATCTTTTTGGCGTTTATTCGGACTAATCAGTGTCCATTCTTGCTGACACTCAGTCTGCCAAACCCTAAATTCCTTTCGCCGGTTAGCTCCTCCATTCCCCCAGGGATGGAAAAAGCATTTGAATGCCTCACAAGAAAAATAATGTAATTTATAAACCATAAAACTAACATTCCTTGTGGCCACAGAGAAACGAAAGGTGCGCTGACCACATGAAATAACACTGAAATCCTCTGAGGAACCGCCAAGACATGCTTCCAGAGCCAAAACAACCGAAACTGAATCCAGCCTGAACTTGGAACGTCCAAAAAAAGCAGAAAATGATTCTACTTTCCCAAAGGATGAATCGTGGAGCAAAATTTAGATCTGGCCTCATGTATGAACTTTTTACCAGGTTCTAGATCCAAACCTAGATCTAACTTATCCTTAAACCGGAAGCCGCCTTGTGATCTAAACTAGGATCATGTACCTTTGGGTAGATTTCACAAACTCCAGCCATTGCGACATGTGAAGAAAAGATGATCGTAGATCCAGTGTTGATGAACTTACCAGGATTTAAGTATCTGCCCACGACCGGGGCTCCCTTGTCATTCGGGAGCACAATCTAATCCTTAGGAGCCCAGAGAACGATCTTACCATCATAGTCCTTGAACCTTCCTCGCTCATAGTCTGACTTGACGGAGTACTTCACCTTCCATTGTCCAGATGAGGTTGACATTGGGGGAAAAAAGGAGATGCATGTGGAGAGAATGGTGTGGAAAGATGGGAGGGATCCGGAGATCATAGAGATCCGACGAAAGAATTAGGGTTTATTGGAAGAGCATAGGCGCGTCGGAGGACACATTGCATGGTGCTCGAAAAATGGGGAGAATTTCACTTCCCGACCTCTGCACCAACTAGGGATGCACACAACCATAGGCATGTGAAAGATTAAAGCATAGTCCTCAAGATCAATTGCATGAGTACCAGATCTAGCCAGGGCCTCAAGTATAAATAGGAACCTAAATTCACGTCCGTGAGGATTTGAACTCTCGTGCTGAGTTTGTACATCCACTCCCCCAACCAGTTGATCTAGGCTCAGTTCCTTCTCTCTCTTCTTCCTCCAAACTCACCTACCCCATTGGATCTCCAAATTCGTTCGTTTTTTATTCGATTCCTCGCAGTCCATCGAAGTATGGTACGTTTCTCCTCCGACCCCCAACTTATTTTCCACGAATCCATGCTCTAGCTTTTGCCATTGTCAATAGGCTTAGGTCATATTATGAACTTCATCACCCTAATGAGGATGCTAGATTTTGCAATTAGAGGAGATTCTTCTGTCGGACCAGTTTTATTTATGCTAAAGTTTTTAATTTGTGCTTAAGGTACTTAACTGCTAATTAATTTTTAGATGAACACGAGGAGCCGCTCGCGCGCTATGGCTGCATAGGTTGCATTACTGGTTGCGGTCACCCCTGTTGCGCTCGGTATCGAGTTCAATGGCCGACGTCTTCTCAACCGTTTCAACCGTCTCAAGGACCGCGAGATCAAGTCGAAAAAATGGGCATGCCCCATATTCGGAACCAACTAGGCATATGCCATGATTTCAATACTCTTTGGAACAATGTTGGTTTGCTTCACTTTGTTTTTCAGGAGGCCACCATTTGACACTCAAGTTTCTCAGCACCCTGAAGCATACTGTTGGCCAGTACCACAACTGTGAGGAGAATCAACTCGGAGTCGACCAGATATCATTCCGTTTGATGAACCGTGAGTATGAGCTCACTCTAGATGAGTGGTGCAACTACTTTGGCTTTGATACTAGCACCACCGCCAACCACTATGCATGCTTTACTTTGAATCCGTCTCCTATCAAATATTTTAATAGGATGAGTGTATCTAGCACACTCCCCTAGGGAAATTCTATTGAGTACCTTGCTATTCGCTATTTGTACTATGTTATTGCTAACACCTTGCAGGCACGTGGTGATTTCACAAGACTCAATGAAGAGGACATGATGATCCTCGCAAAGGTTGTGTTCCCAGACAGTAACATCCGTCCAAATTTGGGCGCCCTTCTCATCATCTACCTGAAGCACCAAGCACTTAAAGCTCGGGGCCCCATATGTGGAGGAGGGGTCATCACCATCTTCGCAAGACGACTTAACATCAATGTGAGTAATTTACGAACATTGAAAGGCCCTCGCTGCCTTGGTTTTACTACTATAATGCATGTGGTATGGTTAGAAAGATAGATGGTAGATTTTACTTCAACGTACCGGGAGCTGATCACTTGATTGCTTCCCCTCTGCCTAATGGTCTATTCTCTCTCGAGGATGAGCGTTTGCACTATGAAGTGCAGGTTGAGGCAAGTCTACCACAACAACACAATGAACCCGAAGGAGAAGAGGAAGTTGAACAAGAACATGCAGGACCAGAACAGGAGCAGCAGACACTCCACGACTTCACCACCTATCAGGACATGTACCCGCTCGAAGGAACCATTGAGAACCCGATCAACCTCGCCATCAACCTTTCGAGAAACCACCACCAATCTCAATTCCCAGTTCACTCATTTGAGCGTCCAATGGAAGTTTGGAAATTATCCTCCACCACAATGAGCTCAACAAGACGGCTTGCAAAAGCCTAAGGTTGGGGATGTGTTCCTCAGGCATGTTTTATTTGTGTTTAAGAAATTTGTACTCCAACTCTTTGAAAGAGCTTTGAAACACTCGTGTTGGTCTGTTCCAACACTTCGCTTTTTATTTTCTTTCAGTTTTTAGTTTTTTTTTAATTCCTTACTTTGTCGCCAGTATTTTTATTTTTCCCTCTCAATCCCAATTCACAAAAATACAAAAATATCTTTCCTTTTATCCTTGTTCTTGAAAAAGCTGAATTGCATTTGCCTCTTTTCTTTGATATTATTAATGAGAGAGATTTACCAAGAGTTTTGAAGGAACACATCTTAAGGAAGAGAAATATGAATTCACCTACAAGAGGTATTTCTTATGTCTCTCACTTTAGAAGTTTGAAATTTTTTATGCTAGTCAGTAGACTTGTTAAGATATGGTATCACTGGGAGTGATTTGAAGCAATTGGAGTAGAGTTTTTATTTGTATGTCTAATTACTTGTGAAAGCTCTTACTCTAGTTCATTTAGTTAACCGAGTTTTTCCTTGGAAATAATATTGCCAAACAAGTACAACAAGAAAAAGGCTAAAATTATGACTTGTATGATGACCGATTGTCTTAAGGGTTTAACTTTGAAGATACTTAACTCTGTAGATGTTGGGATAGACTTGATAGCACTCTTGATAGGAGTTGTTTGATTGAATTGAAACCTAGTGGTAGCTGAGACGCATGCCAAGCTGTAATGTTGTGAATCAAAGTATGATAATGCTTTAAGCTTGTCTACAAACTGTGGTGCACACTCTCGGGATGCTAGCAACTCCGCTGGCTTATGAGCGATTCGAGGTATAAATACCAATTTTCGCTATGAGTTGAATGTGCGGGTAGCCAGCTACTCACGCGTACTACCAGCCCCTTGAGTGTTGCAAATTTTATTAAAAAGTTCATTCATGACTCCTGTTTGGAAAATATCATTGGAATCCAAAAGTATCACTTCTCAAGTCTTGGCATGGACTCGCTACTACGAGATGAATATTCTTGAAAGGAAATGACTGGATAGTAAGTGTTTTGATAGTCTTGATAAATTCATGTGGGCGTAATTAAGATACTTCATTGTTTATACCTCTTTTGACATGAATGCTCATACTTAATTTTGATGATAATAAACTTTCTAGTGTTCCTTGGCAAACTGAGAGTTAACTACTTAATCTAGAGTGATTGTTTATACAACTAGATATGCGTACTTATAACTCTTTATTATGATTGTCTCGAGTTACCGATGCTTTTATTATATTCTTGGCACTTCTCTAACTATGCTAAGCTTTCAAATGGAAGAAGTGTTGGACACATAAGGCTACCACTTGTAAGTGAGTTTACTTTCTCATTATTTTGGTTTAAATGCCAAGTTCCTTATGGTTCTTTATTTATTGCTCGAGGATGATCAAGTCTAAGCTTGGGGAAGTTCATGGCTGTGAAATACGCCACTTTTCTCGCAATTAAACCCTTAGCTAAGTCAAGAAATTGACTAAGTTTACCTCTCAACTTGCTACAAATGACTAATTAATGCAAAGATGTGCAATCTCTTCTATTTTTAAATGGTGTGCAGGAAATCACGTCATAATGACAAATGGACCTGCAATTACTGAAGAAAATCGCGTCAAGAGTACAACAAAGTCGACTACGCTCGAAGAGGCGGTTCTAGGGACTTTAACGGGTATCGGTACGGGCAAGCCTCGCCCGTACCATGTGCCGCAACCTTCCCGAGGTCAAACCCTATAAGTTCTGTGAAGGACCCGACGCCAAAAAGAGAGCCATTCGTCGCTAAACAGAGCTACCATCCATCAGATCCATCTACACCACAAAGACGGAGATCCACCACCATGGTTCATCCACTCCATCTCCAATCTCCTCCATAGTCATCGCCATCACCATTGTAAAAGAGATCTCCTTGAGGATTGACGACCATTGTAAGAATATTGTGGTTTCAATCCAAGTATTTGCAACAATGATTCCTATCTTTGTTATTGATCTTGATATTATGTGTGAGTAGTCCCCACGGGCTGCGGGTTGGGGTGAATCCTCACAGCGTTTATGTGCATCTAATCTTATAATATGTGTAAGGATTAAATATGAGTTTTGCAATCTTGTGTGCTTATCTCTTTGCCTTGTTTCGATGATCTGCAAGTACCCATATAATTCGGATCGATCAAGGCAAGAAATGGGATGAGTGGAGAACGGCGTGCTACCGCGAAACCTCAGTGACAGAAAGGGAAAAGTAACGGTACATGTTTAGTGATTCATTCGGGATCACGGCATAATCATCTAGTTTAATCTAGTTTAATGATTTGGTTTGTATTCATATGTTTAATAATTGTTGTTGCTCGCGCCTATGAGGAAAATGGTTGGACCAAGAGGCTCTTGTCACCTCTGGCTTTAGGGGCAAGAGTATTTACGGATGTGCTGCTCACAAATCTCTTATCTCTATTTTATTTGTTAAACATTTGTGCTTCAATTATATATGTATGCATAGCTGCAGGAGAAACCTTAACCCTGGCTTATTTTTCATCATTGAACACAACCCCCTTAAAAGTAAACTAGATAGGTCCGGTAAACATAAAATCAAATTAACTAGCAAGTCTTGTAGACGATTCCTTTACACCATTTTAGCAGTGCTTCCCAAGGTTCGATTAAATCTAGGTCTACTAGGGAAAAAACTTATCATACTACAATCTGTAATCTGGATCGAATGTATCAATCATCATAAACTCAAATATAGATTTGTAGGCCGGCAGAACAGGGAAGCCGCGGGGTAGAAGTCCTAGAGCTGAAAAATAAATGCTTACTAATAATATGGCTATTCAAAACCATACATGAAGATGTGGTATGGCAGGAACTAATAAAGAATTAATACCTACACTCCAAAAATGTTATGTCAAGTTAAATAGAATGCTGCATATTCCTCTTTTGGGAGTAGTGGATGACTTCTTCAATAGATACGGCTTAGGCACACATTTTTGGGAAGATATGTGGCTAGGTGATGAACCGTTACCTCTACAGTACCCATCGACATATAATATTGTCTAACGAAACCATGTTTTGGTGACTGATGTTATGTACCCTAACCCATCAAATATATGGTTCATTCAGAAAGGCATTTACCGCAAAAAATGGACATTGTGTTACATTTAGTTTAGCGGTTGATGGGTGTGCATGTTTGGGATGGTGAAGATGTGTTTTTTTAGAATCTAACCACGCTAGATGCATTCACAATTAAATCGATGTATCTAGACTATATGAATGGTCATAGGGTCTTCTTAATAGAATATATTTGGAAAATAAAATTACCACTGAAAAATTGGATTTTTTACGTAATTTTTTACATCGCTGAGTCATTCTAACAAAGGATGATGTAGCTTAAAAGTTAAAATGGTAATATGAAGTATTGTTTTTTCTCTAAAGATGAAACAATCAACATTTGTTCTTTAATTGTTCTTTGGCTGAAATAGTTTGGCGTATTATTCATATGATCTTTAATATTGCTGCTCCAACTAACATAAGGAATTTGTTCGGCTTAGATGTCACTTTCAGATTGGTAACGGCTTAGGTATGTATTTTTGGGAAGATACGTGGCTAGGTGATGAACCGTTAGCTTTAAAATACCAATCGATATATAATATTGTCTAATCAAAACAAGTTTTTGTGACTGATGTTGTGTACCATAACCCACCAAATATATGGTTCATTCAGAAGGGCATTTACAGCAAACAATGGACATTGTGTTACATTTAGTTCAGCGGATGATGGGTGTGCATGTTTGGGATAGTGAAGATGTGTTTGTTTAGAATCAAACCACGCTAGATGCGTTCACGATTAAATCGATGTATCTAGACTGCATGAATGGTCATAGGGTCTTCTTAATGGAGTATATTTTGCAGAATAAAATTACCACTGAAATTAGATTTTTATTTAGTTTTTATATCGCAAAGTCATTCTAACAAAGGATGATCTACCTTAAAAGTTGGAATAGTAATATGAGGTATTGTTTTTTTCTCTCAAGATGAAACAATCAACATTTGTTCTTTAATTGTCCTTTGTCTGAAATAGTTTGCGCATTATTCATATGACCTTTAATATTGCGCCTCCAACTAACATAAGGAATTTGTTTGGCAATTGGTTGCATGGTGTTAATAAGTAAGATAAAATACAAATCTGCCTGGGGGCATTAGCTTTACTATGGGCCATATGAAACATGAGAAATATCTTTATTTTTAATAGATTAAAATAAATACTTCTTTGTGCAAGTTATCTTGTTGCCTACGCACAGTCCGTTCGTGGTCTTATCTTCAGCCGGAGAAGCAAAGGAAGGATACGGATAACGGGTGCAGCCATTTGGAGAGAACTAACGGGATAGTGCGACCGGTTCGGTTGTCGACCTGTCAATAGAATAGCTTGTTGATATGTTAGTTTTTCTATGTTTTATTTAAGTGGCTAATTCTTCAGCGAAATTTTTGTGATCCATGAGTTGTAATAATTTCTTTGATAAATGATAAGATCAGCGATTGGATAAGATAAAGGTCATACATCATTTGATGCAGAGGATAGGGTGCATTTCCCCTTTCAAAAAAAATACTTGATTGAGAGTCGATTTAACATTGTAGATCTTAATACCTTTTTTGATAAACTTGATCAACTTTACAGTGTTCGATTTTGAATCAAATATTTATATTTTCATTGTAGAAATGGAGGGAGTACAACACCGGTTTCAACTCGAGAGCTATGTATATGGGAAAAAAGAATTCCTGGGAGTCCTACAGTTGGAAGATTAGACTGCAGCCACCATACATTAGACGAATTATCTCGCCCCTAACCCTCTCGCCCCCGCGCGGCGGTCCCGCGCTAGGGAAGCCGTCGGCACTCCTCCTCGTCTCGTACGTGCCCCCCCTGCCGCCGCCGCCCAGGCGCGGCCAAGCAAAGCCTTGGTGGCGTGGCGGACTCTCCTCGGTTGTGGACCGGTGGACACGACTACGGTGACCGGCCATGCCTTCCCTGATGCAGCGGTGCGGGGAAGCGTCGGCCATTGCACCGATCTGCAGGCGGCGGCTTCGCTGGTCTAAGGCATTGCTACGTGGGTGGTGAGGCGCTACTGGGCCTCTCTTTCGTCATGAGGAATCCTAGGGCAGCAGCTTAGGCATGGCAGTGGCTATCCATCTTCTCCGTCGAAGGTGGTCGGCCGGATTGGGGTTTGTTGTGGCGATCTCCTGATCTCACATCTAGTCCTAGCAGCGAGTTGGGGATGTGCGGCTGCCGGTGAAAACCGTGCTCCGACCCTGCTCATGGCGGGGGATGGTGACGTCACGCGTCGTAACCCTCTTGAAAGCATCGCCGTTGCAGTATGCATCTACTCACTCGTGCTGCTCTGGGGGAAACCCTAGATCTGGGTCTCCCGGATAGGACGATCTGCGTCGTTCTACCTCTTCGGGCATTGATTTTGGAGCAGCTGTTGGATAGTGGTGGGCTGCGGTGGTGTGGTGTTCATCTACCGCGTCGACGATGGTGAGTATCGACGGCGTCACGCAACATGGTATCGTTGTTGGATGCGGGATGATGAACGCGCTCAGGACGGTGGTGCTGTCATGCAGCATGGTAGCGTCGATGGCAGTCCTGGCGAGGTCAATGCGGTGATCCCTCTTGGGGATGGATTCAAGAAAGACATGGGTAGCGATTTCGCGGCATGTGCAATGGCGTGCGCTGAGGGTCTGCTTGACTGGTTATGCTTTTCACCCGCCAATGGGCGACTTAGGAAGGCATTCGGTTTTAGATGATGTGCATGGTGGATTGTCAGGTACTGCCCTGTTCATGGTCACCTCCTTCATCGCTCTTGTAGGTATAGCGAGTTGTCGCTAGAAAGGTGGCTTCGAGTTGATCTTTGTATCTCCCTTGTAAAACTTTGTAAATAATGTACTCCCTCCGTTCAAAAATACAGTGTCTCAATTTTTTCCAGATACAGATGTATCTATATCCAAAATGGGTCTAGGTATATTTGTATCTAGATAAAAGAGACACTTATTTCAGGCCGGAGGTAGTAATAAAGAAAAGATGTGCACATCTTTTGGATGCATAGGCTTGAGCTATGCTTCCATTTCGGAAAAGAAAAAGTTAAGAGATTAGAAATGCTGAGGAAAATCAATTGGTAACTTGAACGCTGGTTTAAAAAAGTTGATATATGGGAATAATGTACAAAAATATGACACGAAGAAATGTTACCCTACTCCTACATCCGACATGACTCGCAAAAAAATACCATGCCTACAAGCAAAATATGTATACGCTGCTGTACTAGCGACTACACAGGCGGCAAAGCATCATCAGCCGGCAGTTCCGTCTCTACAGCCGCCAATTTTGCAGTAATCGTCCTCGGTGGCGACAGGTCGCAGCGGCAAATAGGGCACGTGGTGTGCGAGTGCAGCCACATGTCGATGCACTCCACATGGAAGAGGTGCTTGCACGCTGGTAGCTGCCGCACCATCTCGCCGTCCTCAAGCTCCTCCAGACACACGGAGCACAGCTCGCCGCTCCCGGACTCGAGGTCGCCGCCTCCCTCGGCGCCACTGGGCGTGTATGCGTACGTGGGCAGCGCGTCGATCGTGCTCTTCCCGAGCCCGAACTTCCACGCCCGCGGTGGAGCGCCCGCCCTAGCCTCCTGCTCGTCGCCGGTGCCGCCCGTCGGCCTAAGGCACTCTACGACCCCGAAGGCAACCAACGCCAGACCGGCGAACACGAACGCCTTCCAGACGCTGACGGTGGCGACGAGCACGCAGAAGACGAGCATTGACACGAAGGACAACGCGACGCCGTACCACGCTCCACGCCGGCCGTTATCTCCGCGGAACCATATCGGGAGCCTCGCCAACAGGTTAGACATGATCACTAGCAGCTAGCGTTGGTAGTAGCCCTGTGAAATTGTATGTGCTTGAAGTTTTACTGGAGCTGCACAGGTTGCCTTGTGGCTGTGGGAATTGTGGTGATCTGAGCGGCAAGAAATAGTCTGCGTTTGAGCTCGAGAATTAGAGCATGGTGCTAGAGATCGAGCACGGCGGCGGCCGCCTGTAGCTGCCTGGCGCGCGGAAGATAAGTTCGGTGTTTCTTTGACGAATCAAATATTTTGAGCTCCCGATTCTCTGGTCAACTTTCAGCCGCCGGCCATTAGCCTATTGTTAATGTTAACGATAGCATGGCAAATGATACGGCACGGTGGAAAGCGACACTGTCGCCGACACAAAAAGGATTACTCTCTCGAGCACACGTGCAGGGAGTAGGACCCTACAAAAAATTGTTTAGTAGAAAGAAGGAAAATAGATTTCAGAAGGAGTGAGGGCATCTCTAACGCTGCAACCCAAACGAACATGTTGAACCATCGTTTTAAACTATTTGGGTGGACACCCATGTTATATTGTGATCCAAATTCATATACTAAAGGGAGGCTAACTTCTGACGAGTGGAGCAAGACCGTTATCGGTAGGCTTGCGAAGGGGGAGCCGGGGACGGCAGCCCCCCGCGGTACGGACGCCACCGCCTATATATACATCTTCTAAGCCGTCGGCTAGGGTTTATCAGATTATAAGATAACTCACGGCGTTTGTAAACACTCCTCAATATAGTGAAGTTTTTACGGCTGGCGCCCGTGGTTTTTTCCCCTTCTGTGTTGGAAGGGGTTTTCCATGTTAAATTTCGTGTCTCTGCTGCGTTTTTCTTTATTGTTCTTCGTTATTTGCTTGTCGCGTTATAACAACGCGGACAGCATCTCGCGTACGCTTGTCCGTTTGGGTCGCACGCAGCGGCCACCCATTTGCCCATTTGGTCTATTTCTTTGGGAAATAGGCCATTCGGCTACACATACTTATAAATAATATCTAAAAAAATATATGATAAAATCAAATAAAATGTGAGCATGATGAAACGAAATGTGTCATAGTTTGAACAAATATAAAAATTGCAAATTGAGATTGTCAACTCAATTTGTGCGATCTAGGATCTCCTTCTGCCTCTTCTCAAACCAAGATCTCTTCACCTTGTTCATGGCGGTCAAGTCGGCGTTCATGATCATGTGGTCCTCGGCTTGCCGTTTCAGCTCAACTTCCTTCTCCTTCAACTCCACCCCTTTGGCCCTTGCAGCTGCAATGAGCTCCAATACTTTCTCTTTGAGCTCAATTTCCCTAGCCTTCGTCTTGGCCTTCACCTCTTCAATCTCAAGCTTCCTCTTTTGGGGAGTTCAAATGTGGCATAAATTGGCTGCAGCAGGGTGAAAGTTCAGAGATGGTAAACCTAGAGGGGGGTGAATAGGTTTCTACAGATTATAATTCTTTCTTTGCAATATTAGGCTTTGCGGAATATAAAGATGAGCTTAATGCAAACTAGGTGAAACAACCTATATGAGGATACAAGTAACTCAAACACGAAGGCTCTCACAGGCAGTTATATCACAAGTAAGGAGTTCGGTTAGAGATAACCGATAGAACGCGGAGACGAGGATGTATTCCCGTGTTCCCTTCCTTTGCAAGAAGGTACGTCACGTTTGGAGGGGTGGAGGTCCCACGAAGGATTCCCCACGCCACGAAGGCTCACCCTATTCTCCGGAGCCTATCCCACGAAGGAATAACTCTCTCACTTGTGGTAGACTTTGAGGTAGTCTTCAAACCTTCACAATCTTGTCAGGAGCAAATCCACAGCCCGGATGCTTCCGGACCACTCTTGCCCACCTAGGGTTTCCAAGGAACCCTAGAGAGCAAGCTTCTTGATGAATACAAGGGGGAATGAGATTTGACTTGGTAGAACGGTAGATCGGGTCCTCCTCTATCGTTTCCCCGGAGGGATTTGAGTTTGGCTGGAGGAGGAGGGAGATCTGAGGCTTTTGGTGTTTCTAACAATGGAGTATGAGAGAGAGAGCTCAAGAACAGCTTGTACTGTAGTGCCTACCCCTTCAGAGGTAGGAGAAGTGGTATTTATAGTGTCACTTGAATTCTGGCCGTTGCTCACTTGCCACGTCAGCAGATTCCCGAGAAACCCGGTCAACCGGATCTGGCACCGGACAGGCCGGCGCCGAGGCCGGTCAGACCGGGCCAGGGACCGGATCGGCCGGTCCAAACCGGGTCGGCGACCGGACACTGACCGGGCGCGCGCCCACCCTTACTGGACTCTGCCCGGTTGGCTCAAGCGCTGGAGCCGGTCGGCGCCGGGCTGGCCGGTGCCAGGGCCGGACGGACCGGGCCAGGGACCGACCAAACTCTGAAAATCCTTTGTTGATTTTTCATCGAAGTGGGGGGTCTCCCATTGCCTTCTTGTTCCATTGATACACCATTATACCTCTTTGGATAATACCTGGGAATCATCTTGTAGATATGTATTAGTCCAAATACTCTAGCACGGTGTCATAGTTACCAAAATAATGGATAAGGGTAAAATACCCTTACAATCTCCCCTTTTTGGTATACGATGACAAACCGAGCTAGAGTCACATATAGATATTATGATAAGTTTTAAACCTTGATTCCATATGAGATACTAGGAAAATGCCCGCGCGTTGCAGCGGAATCTTTCATACATCTTCAACATCTCTCGCAGTTTGATTAAAATTTTAAGAAAACATGCTCATGCCTTGCAATAGAGGATAAAAATTGCGCTATGGAGACAAAAGAAATCTCTCAATGGTAGTGTCGCAAAACTATCTCAATCATTCAATCATCCGCTCTAACAAAGGAATGCCGAGGACAAACTTGTATCTTTGTTTTTATGATTGAATACAACAAAAACACATCAGACCAAGTACTTGGAGAAAATAATGCCTAACATCTAGTCCTGTAGGAATACAAACGTATCTAAATACATATGCTTTGTTTAAAAGATACTATAGAAGAAGCAAGCTTCAGTCTAGCTTGTCTAGTTGTCTTCACCGCCGGCTGCACGAGCTATGGGCCATGCATCAGTACAAGAGCCTCAATATTTCCTCCGCCATCTAGCCTCAGTTGCGGAAACCCATGTCGATGGAGCAGGTGACACTTCTTCGAGCACACAAATCAGCGACACCGGGCGGGATGCTAGAAACCGCCGACCTGGTGATGTTGACCGAGCGGATGGGCACGGTCAGTAACTACTCTGCTTGTCCGTCAAAAGCTAGGAGCTCCTACGACTATGAGTCGATTCCGTTGTTTCAGAGGACACAACAATGCATACTGTTAGCTGCTGCAGAAGCTTTTGACACACACGCACCGGTTTTTCTCGATAAAACATGTTGGCAGATTTATGGATTAATCATATTCAGCTGTTTGCAGCGAAAAAAGCACACAACGCCTCCCGTGGAGTCTTCACCGAGCGGATTGGCAGACTGCCACGATCTATGACATGTTGACGGCAAGAGCTCCGCGTGTCACAGTGATGGCGGCGGATGCCGAGGCTCACCGGTAGGTACCAACGATGGGGCGCTGATTTATTCTCCCTCTATGGCCCATCACCATGGCCGCACCGCCGGGCACTGAATCGGCATTGGTGCGTCCATATCGTCGACTTCAACCCTACGGTTGGCGCCGACGGCATACAATCAACTCGCCCGATCGAGAAGAGGAGGCGCAGGCCGAGCACGGACACCGCAACGAGGGTGAGGTTGCTAGGAACGGCCGTCGCATGAGAGCCGATATGCGTGCTCCTTCGGCATTGCGACCAGGGCCCTCACCGGTGACGTTATCTGCAGTGCCGCTACCAACGACGAGCCCAAAAACAGCACCTAGAGGATACAGACCCAGACCAAGAAAGTCACCGACACCAACAGACTTGTTGTCCTCCGCCAATTTCAGGCACCTGGACGATTGCGAGATCGAGCCAAACATCGTCTCGAGCGACTATTGGCGGGAGTCAGCCGTTGTCGCCATCGCACCGAGAGTTTCCGTCGTGGCCATGCCGGCAATGTCATCATGCGCTCCGAGAGTTTCCGCCGATCTCGCGTCGTGCCGAGAGTTTCCGCTGATCGACTACCAATCATCACGTATAGATAGCCATGATGCAGGCCAACCCTTAGCTAGCTCCTTCCTTTTTTATTTTGGCAAGAACGGGAGGAGTTCGTGCTTGACACGGTTTCCAACTTTCAAGACGCGTGAGTGCGTATCATGTGGCCATATCGATCGACGATCGGGACGGAGAGAGATAGCCTTTGGCAGAAATCGGAACCGATTCAAACACATACGGGGATGGACGCGTAGCAAGGCGTATTAATCGAGAACAACCAACCGGACGGACGAAGCGAAATCAGACGGATCAAACCGCGGAAACACTATTCTCTTTATTATTAGGTATAGATTGGGATAGCTCCCCCATAATATGTGCACTTGGAGAATTTTGCGTTTGAATTCAAAGTGCACCATTTGTGGAATATGAGAAGCTCCCCCAATATCTTTAGGAAACAAGCATGGTATGGACATGTGCATATCAAGATATATAAGCATAACACATAACCATCCCAACATAGAGGTTAAGCATATAAGTACACCATACACGAATTACTTAAAGTAGCAAATGGTTCTTGGAATGAAAATCAACCAAATAAGCACAAGCCAAATAAGAAGCAAATAAAATGTCAAGCATGGCTTGTGCAACCAAGGAACCCCGTGATCCTAGACTCTACTCTCTTCTCCCCCTTTGGCATCGGAACACCAAAAAGGCGAAGAGAAGAGTAGGGATGCTAGCGCTCCCATCAATAGAACTCGGTCCCGGCGGGTGGAGAGCTGCCATCACCGTCATCATCATCATCATCATCATCATCTTCATCATCATCTTCATTGGACTGATCCTCGTCTTCATCATCAGTGTGTCTATGTCCAGAAGTATCAGGGTCCTGAGCATACCGAAGAGGAAGACCACCGAAAGTGTACATGGAGGGATCAAAGTTCTGGAGCATCTCATCAATAATGGGAGGCATCTCCCAGTTAGGTGCATGCACATGCTCCATCTCAGGGCCAGGAGGTGGAACATGGGCATTCCTTGCAGCCATGAACTCATTATGGCGCCTCCTTGTCTCCTGGTTCAAAGCAAGACTTTGATGTGCAACATCATTGGTGTTTTTGCACATCTGCCACAAGCTGGAGAAGAACCGTGAGGCACCACGCTGTGGGCGCCTAGAGTAGCTGGAGCTAGCAGGGTCATGTCTTTCCTTGGACCGGCGCTCAGAAGGCATCATGGCAGGGATGTCCGGTCTATCTCCTTGGATAGGTACCTTGAAGGCTTCCATCTTGACCCGTTGATCTTGCGTATTGTGAGGTGTTGGCACGACCTTGTTGATGAGCAGCTGAATGTACTGAGCATAATTTGGAGTCATCCTTTCGCGAACAGAGCGTCTCAGTTCACAGTAGAGGAGATCACAGCCATGAATGGTCTTCTGGTGCTCAGGGTGGCAGTAGTACATCAAGTTCAGATGGTATGCACGGCATTCACTTGTATCTCCGGACTTGCTGATGAGATTCTCACGGAATTGCTTGGCAAGTACATGGTAGGAGTAGTACATGCCAGAGAGGGTTGGAGGGCCAGCTGTGGGTTCCGGAGGATAGCAGAAGGAAATGTCCCCTTTATTGAACTTGTTCTAAGAGTATATCTTGAAACCATGAGCACGACCACCACCAAACCCCATGGCTTCACAGAAATCAAGATAGTTGCAAGTATATTTTGCTTGTCCTGTCATCCAAGTCATAGTGCGAGCTGCGTCATCATGGAAAAACACAGTGCAGTGAAATTGCCTCACAAGGATTGGACAATAGCACCCATCAGTAGGCGTCAAGCACATGAGATCAAACAGCCCCATCCGCTTCAAGGTAGCAACCACAAAGCGATTGACGTGGGCATTACCCTTCGGGTAACTGACATCACCCTATCCTGTGCGGCCCAATAGGAGGCCCATGAAGACAACCGATGGCAAGATGGGCCACTAAGACGGTGCCGAAGAGGATTCCTTGAAGAACAAGACGAAGAGGAGCCGAACAAGGGAAGTTTAGAGCTAGGTCTTTTGTAAACCTAGACGTACCCGGACAGATCTCTTGAGACCTGGCCTCCTATATAAAGGCCAGGAGAGAGGCTGCCGAGGGACACGATCAATCTTAGCAACTTTAGCCACCAGAAGTCTAGAGCTAGTTCGCCGCAACACCTAGCCTCTCGACGAGATCATAGCCGAACCCTTCGGCACCCTATTGTAACCCAATATTCTCATAGTCAAGATTAGACAGGCAGGACGTAAGGGTTTTACCTCATCGAGGGCCCCGAACCTGGGTAAATTACTCTCCCCGCTTGTCTGTGAACCGATGTCTCGTGTCAGCCTACAGGATTCCATCAACCCTAAGCCCCAATCGGAGGGCATTGTCGAGGAGCACCCTCGCCCATTGGCGCCATATGTGGGAAACATGTCGGCACAAGACCCGACGTCGGCAGTTCCAATCATGTCGTCGACAGTTTCGTCGACACCATCGTCACCATCTTTGCCAAGACTAGGAAGCCCGATTCGATTCGGCTCCTACGAATTTACCCCGCACAGTGACTCCTCACGTTCAACCTTCTCAGATCTGCAAGGAAACATAAAGATGACGTTCGGTAGCGTCCACTACAACGTCAACGCGGAAGGAGTCCTTCGACTGCTGGGACCACACGCCCCCAGGTCGACGGGGAAATCACCACCACCGACCGCAGGGCCAAGCCTGTCATCATCAGTCGATCTCTCGGCTGGCCTGACCGACTCGACGAACTCGTCCTCGCCACCAACCCCCCGGTCGACGTCCTCAATGTCAGTCGGGTCTGATAAACTCGCATCTTCAGAGATGACCTCATACTACTGTTTAAACTGCGACAACAGGCACGGGTTGGGATCGAGCGACACACCGTTCATCTGCAGCGCTCAGTATTCGTCGGGAGAGGACAGCGTCGACAGCATCGCCAAGAAGGCCACTTGGAAAGCGACGCGCCATCAAGTCTATGCCACCAATAACACAATAAATAGGGGAGATGGAGATCGCACTCCCCGATCCAGCAGACGGATAAGTTTTGAAAACAGCGCCAGCAACAACAACAGCGATTACACCATCGCAGAGGAAGACTGGGCAGCAGCCAGGGAGGCCGTGCTTAACAACACATCGCTTCCCGCAGGAACATCGATCGGAACCCTAAACGCCTACTGCGCCATAATGGAAAAGAATCGGGAGCACTTATCAAAAGAGAAAGCCACCCTCGAGAGACGCCTATCCGCTGCAGAACAATCTAGCGAGAGGCGGAGAGGTTGGCGAGGAAGCGCCTCCCGAAGCAGTCAAGGCATAGGAAAGCACCGATCAAGGCTATCCAGGCTTTCGGAAGATGATGCCAGAGAAATCACGTCGAATCTCACTAAGTCCTTCATGACCACGGATACCGCGGGTATGCCACGGCCAAAAACCGTCGCGGGAGCAACCGCCAACCTCGCAGCGTACCTCATCAATCAGCGACCCGAAGGTTCTATGGCTCAAGCTCACCAGGGCGCCTTAGAAAGTCTCGCAATATTGGGAGACAACCTGGTCCCACAGAAGGAAAAAAACCACATTACAGACCAGTGGCTCAAAGTATCGGTCGAGGGATGCTCGAGATGAAATCACTCAGAGCAGAATCGATAAAGTGAGGCGACGACGCGCCGCTAGGGAGGAATACGACAACGATACCTCAGATGAAAGTCAGGAGAACGATGGCGAGCTAAGGGGAGCCGATTGTTTAAGCTACAAGATCCGCGAGGCGATGCCGCCTAAAAAGTTCAAACCTACCCCTACTGATGCTGCCAAATATGATGGACAGCAGGAGCCGAGGTCCTGGATAGACGATTACTTACAAACTGTAATCTTGCACAAGGGGAATCAGATAGCAGCAATGCAGTGCTTACAGCTTCACCTGAAGGACTCGGCACGAGCTTGGTTGAGAGGCCTGCCGAAAGGTTCCATTAAGTCATGGGACGACCCAGTGGACGCTTTCGTTGCCAATTTCCAAGCAACATACAAAAGACCCGTCGGGATCGAGGAATTACGACACTGCCAGCAGAAGCAGAAGGAGTCGATGCGCGCCTACATCGGGAGATTCACCAAGCTCCTAAATGCTGCCGAAGATGTCTCTGTGGATAGAGCAATCGATGCTTTCAGCGATGGCATCCGACGTGAAACCTATATAGAGGAGCTCGGGCGCAAGAAGCCAAAAACCATAACCAAGTTAATGGAAATCGCCAACAGTTGGGCTGATGGCGAAGACAACATACGAAAGCCTCGACAGCGCAGCGACGATGAAGACGACGACCAGCCGAAGCACGATTCAGGTGGACGAAGGGACCCCCGCAAGAAAAGAAAGGACCGCAGTTACAACGACAGTAACCTGGTAGCTGCGGGATACTCTGATCGGCGAGACGATCGTACAACGACAGGCGAGACGATCGGCAGGACGACAATAGGAGTAATTCTGGAAATCGCGGCAGCTATAAACCACGGCCACAGAGGACTCCCGAGCTACCTTTTGCTGAGCAAATAAACGCTCTCTGCTACCTACACTCGTACGTCGACTCCAAAGATAACAAGACGAAGTCAAGTCACCTCCTCAGAGATTGTCGACAGTTCATTGAAATGTAGAAGCTCAGCCAGCAGCAGCAGCCGACACCACCACCACCACCTCCACCTCAGCACCAGGTCCAGCAGGCGCAGCCTCACAACCCTAATGAGTTATTCCCACCACCACGTGGGCAGATGAGCATGATCCATCGGATAGGTGTTTCGAGAAGGGAAATGAAGAAGCTCACCAGAGAAATTAATCTGTCAGAAAGTATCATGGCGAACATCCCTGAATATGTCGAGTGGTCGTCTCAGAGCATTACGTTCAGCCGAGCGGATCACCCGATGACCATACGAAAACCAGGACACGCTGCTTTAGTAGTCGAGGCGCAAATCGGGGGGGGGGGGGGGGTCAAGATGAGCAAAGTCTTCATGGATGGTGGAAGCGGACTAAACCTGATATTCGTTGACACAATCAAAAGTATGGGGATCACCATGAGGATGCTAGAAGATACTGACACCTGTTTTCATGGGATTTTCCCCACTTCACCAACGTACTCTCTTGGCAAAGTTTACCTGAAAGTCGTCTTTGGCAAACCCGACAACTTCAGGAAGGAAAAGATTGAGTTTGAGGTCGTGAACTGGGAATCACAGTATCACGCTATACTCGGAAGACCAGCTTATGCCAAGTTCATGGATGTGCCGCATTACGCATACCTCAAGCTGAAGATGCCTGGGAACAGCGGGACAAACATCACAGTCTATGGAAGTTTCTCACGCTCAGACAATTGTGATCGCGACTTTCAGAGGATTGCTGCGAAGTTTGGGGTAAAGCAGGAAATCAACGATCTCCCTCCCAAGTCATCAGCACACGATAATAAGGAAGATGAACGCGGCGGAAAGACGAAGCAAAATCCAGCCGATCTTGCCTTAGAAGTTTCGACAGTTAAAGCTTCGGCAGTTGATGGCGGAGCAGTCATAGGAGAAAGCAAGACACCAACAATCACCGCCAAGACTCCTGACGAACTCAGCGATGCTCCCAAAATCGCTGAAGCGGTGGACAAGCCGGAAGATAAGAAGAACCCTTTCCTTGCTTAAGCGGATGGATGGTATTTAGTTTTTTCCTTTCTTTTCAACAGGGCCTTTCCCCTTTTTCGCCCCTTATTCCCGTACGTACTTTATTAATGAGAACTTAAGTTTTGATTCCTTGAAAAGCATTGTAGTAATTCGCAGCACCCGAACCACATCACATAAACCTTGCCTATGCATCTCGGCGAGGGTTGGTGCGGTGAACTACACGGCAAAAAGTTACGCTCTGAAAAAGCCTCTGAAACTACGAGTGCTAATGGAAGCAAAACCAACAAGGACATCGACCTCTGCTATAGATGCCTCTAAGAGTGCCGCAAATAGCAAGAGTCTGGAAACACGTACATAAAACGACCCACGTTTGATACTTCACTTATGGAAGCATCAAGAAACGACGGAGTCATCGGCAGAATTAGTGCTCCTGATATATTCGGGAGCTGCTGTCAAGACATGCATCGGTTGAAAGCAAAGTTGCACATACAACGGGTTTAGCAAGACCCGCAACACGAGCTAATCACTCAAACAATTTGCTGACCAACGAATACACATACGCTTAAACGGGCAATTAAGATTTGCTCCTTCAAAATATGTCAAACGGCATTAAGATGATAAAAACGCATATACATGCACAGGTTACACAAAACCCAAATATTCGGGTATAATAGGGAACCAAAGTCTTCTATTTACAATAGGAGCATGACCCTGAACTACCCTTGTGAAGTATCTTTTTCTTCAGGTACCTTCGAGTCCCTTTCCAGCCTGTCGACAATTATATTGGACGACAGTATCACCTTCGGGTACAGAAACTTCAAATCGCCCACTGCGTTGGCAATGGATAGCAAGTCTGCTGAAGGACGAGGACAAGCGTAAATCTAGCTCCCGCAAACACTTGAGCTCGCACCAAGTCCCGGATCTTCTTGGCGTTGCTGAATTCTGACATTAAAGTCAACAGCGTGGGAGGAACTGCGTTCAAAGGAAACATCGTCTTCCATATTACTCTCAGCCCCTTGTAGCACTTGTCGAAGAACCGATGCACTTGTTGGACCCAGTCCTGGAATTTCGCGACAGTCGAAGCTTTCGACTGTTCCCTCCAGAAAACTTCGTCGGATGATGACAACTGGGTCAATGCGTTCACACGCTCATGTATACGCTTGTTTTCTTCAGCCTTGTTCAAAGCTATGACTGGCAAAGGAACCAGCAGAAGATGAGAAAGTGCTTTTCATAAAACAGCAAAGAACAAGAGAGCCAGGGCACTTACAGTTCAAACTCTCGGTAGCCTTGTACAATTCAGTGAGCGCGTAGCGCTCAGCATCCGCGGCGATCTCATTTTTCTTATTGATGATAGCAGCTAAGGCATAAGTGTTGCGCATGTCCTTCTCCACCTGCGCGATCCGGTCCTTTATGCGTTGGAGTCGATCGCTTTCAGGAACAGCACCCGAGGAGTCATCGACATAAGAAGCCACAGGGAAAACCTGCAAAAAGTCGTCCAAAGGTTCGACGGATTACATGGAGTCAATGTTTGGAAATTACTCCCATCGGGAGCAAAGGAATATAAACATTATAGCAAAGATATGTTGGCAACATCGCCAGCATGAAGTTCATTACAACCACGGAAAGTTTTATGACAAGACATCGTTCTGGTCCAGCAAAATTACAAGACTCAGGGGGCTTGGGTTTGATTCGATAAACTGGGACCTGTCGAAGACTTCTTAGCCTCAACTAACTCAAGGAGCTGGCGAGCGCATGTAAGACCCGAAGCTTTAAAGGCGCTCAGATCGACGAATTTTCCATCGGGTCCCCTTGGAAGCTCCTTGGACATTTCTTCTATATCAGCTTTGAAGCCATGACCCATCATAAGATGGAAGGCTAGGAGGGCACCATTGGTACGCGAAGTACGTTTGAATACCTCGATAACATCCTTGGTGTTAATGGCAAAAGCGTCGAATAGCTGCCCCAAAGTTTTATCTTGATTAATCTTGGGAAGAATCATCGAATGGATCCGTGCCATGGCTCCCTTGCCCTTCCGAAGAAGGTCTTGAACAAGCTGATGAGAGGCAAGCATCATCGACAGGGTGTTTGACGGAGAATTTTTTGGGACCTCGTCCAGAGCCTCAGCAGGGGCCGAAGCCTCGGAAGCCGCGGGATTCGACGGGGCAGCACCGATTTTGGACTTCTTGGATGGAGGCTCGATGAAGTCTTCTCCCCTACGAAAGCAAAATAGATGACAAAGTCAGAGCAGAGGATAACAAAGGCAAAGACGTAGGGTCTCGAAGAAAAATCAAGGGCTTACAGATCCCAAAGATCATCTTCGTCGGCAAAGCCGCCGGATGACCTCTTTGAAGGCAGCACCTCGGCCTCCTCCGCAGCTGCATCAATAAAGGCAGCATGATCAGCGTCGTCATCATGCATCGACCCCGCTGTGTCGCTAATATCATTGGCTGCAGATTTGGGATCAGTAAGGATGGCTTCAGGATTCATCGGATCAGCATGTTCGGCTCCCGAGCTTGCATTTCCCTCAGCATGGGATCCTACGGGGACTGAGGAGTCTCCCCTCTCGGAAGTATCATCTGGCAGGTCATGCGAGTAATCAGGGTCCATGAGGTTCTGTTGAAAATAAAACAAGTAAGGACAATGGTGGTCGTGATTATCAAGAAAAATGGCACAATGAGAATGTGAGAGTAAGAAATTACCTCAGTCAGTGGGTGATCAACGTCGAAAGGTACATGGGAAGATGTGAGAGGAATCGAATCTTCCTGGCTGAAGTGAGTAAGACGACGAACTTTGTCAAGTAACTCTTTGTCGGATAATTCGGCAGCATTTATCCTAGTCTCGTCTCTGACACCCGAATACAACCACATCGGGTGAGCTCTGGCCATGATTGGTTGGATTCGACGCCTTAAGAACACAGAGGCTACCTCTGTGCCTATCATGGTTTGGCCACCGGCTTCCTTGATCTGAAGGAATCTGGCAAATAAACTATCGACTGCTGGTTTTTCGTCGGATGAGAGGGTATTTTTCCAAGATTGTTTAGGCTTGGCTTCAAGGATATCGGAAAAATGAGGGAGCTGAAGCTCAGCCGTTGAAGAATCTTTAATGTAAAACCACTTCAATCTCCATCCTTGCACAGAGTCCCTCATCGGGAAATTGAAGTAATTAACTTCTTTACGAGCAACGAAACCAACTCCGCCGATGACGAAGGAACCGCCACTGCTGTTATATCTCTTCACGAAGAAGATTTTCTTCCATAGGCCAAAGTGTGGTTCGATGCCCAGGAACGATTCGCATAGAGTTATAAAGATAGCAAGATGGAGGATTGAATTGGGAGTTAACTGCCACAGTTGGATCTCGTAAATTCGGAGAAGATGCTGAAGGAATTTGTGGGCAGGAAGCGAAAGACCCCGATGCAAGAAAGATAAAAACATCACGGTAAAACCAGCAGGGGGATTGGGCCGTGAAATCGCACCTGGAAGAATAACATTCCCCTCTTCAGAAGGAATGTATCCGAGGCTCTTAGCCTTCTTCTCGTCACGTTTAGTGGTGGTGGAAGTAGGCCAATCACCGGGGATGGAACCGGTAATGGAACTTGATGGCGCCGACGGCGCCGGAGCTGAAGGGGGAGCGTGGGGGACGCTCCTTTTCGGAGAAGATCTGGCGGTGGCGCCGCTGCTTGCAGCAGCAGTAGCAAGGGTGGAGATCCTCTTCTTCCCCATCTCGCAGATTCACGAGAGATCTGGATTCGGCGGCGGCGGCGCAGCAGTTTTGAGCGCAGGAGATGAATGAGGAAGAAGAGGACGCAATGATGGTGTGTGAAGAAGAGAAGAATTTCCAAACGAGGAACTATAAGATATAAGGGTGAAACGGGCACACGTACCCAGTCCACTAAGAGGGTCTCTTTTTCGTCAACAAATCACGGGAATCGAGGAGACGTCTTGGTAATTGTACGCAAGAAGCGGTCATTTCCTAAAAACTGCCCGCACAGAACTAGGGTGGGCCCGTCAGGACACATCTTATCAGTCAGACCATGGCAGTAATTACGTCATCAATGACGTCGAAAAAGCATGATGGAGGAGTCGAAGAAATAAAGCTGTCGAGTGGTCAACTTGAGTCTACGCACGGATTGCAAGCATCCGTACCTAGACTCGGGGGCTACTCCCTTCGGGAGCGCTGGATGCGCACCCGATTAAAAGGAAACCAAAAGAATTTTTCAGGAAGAAGGGTCTGAAGAAGTGTTTTGAACAAAAAAGTGGTGTCTTCAGCTCGAAGTCTGCACCCGATTGCAAGCACCCGCGCCCAGACTCAGGGACTACTCCCATCGGGAGCGCTGAGTGCGCACCCGATAAAACTTTTTTACTCTAGGATTATGCCCGGGGACTTGATTCTGTGTAGGGTAACGTTGTTTTGCCATCGGCAGTTAACCAGCAAAGCTGGGCACGTTACTCAATATCCTTTACGCGTTAAAATCTCACTGAAGAATACAAGTCCTGGTACAAATGTATCGGATGACCTATGAAGACTTGCAGAAAACTTCGGCAAAAGAAGACGTTCGAGTGGCACAACTTGAGTCTACGCACGGATTGCAAGCATCCGTACCTAGACTCGGAGGCTACTCCCATCGGGAGCGCTGGACGCGCACCCGATAGAAGAAGATAATGCTGTTACAAGATGGACAAGAACAATCAAGGGAGAAGAACATTCAGTGGAGGCATGCTTTAGTCTCTACCCGAAATATCTTCGGCTAGACACCCGGGGACTACTGACGTGGGCATTACCCTTCGGGTAACTGACATCACCCTATCCTGTGCGGCCCAATAGGAGGCCTGGCCTCCTATATAAAGGCCAGGAGAGAGGCTGCCGAGGGACACGATCAATCTTAGCAACTTTAGCCACCAGAAGTCTAGAGCTAGTTCGCCGCAGCACTTAGCCTCTCGACGAGATCATAGCCGAACCCTTCGGCACCCCATTGTAACCCAATATTCTCATAGTCAAGATCAGACAGGCAAGACGTAAGGGTTTTTACCTCATCGAGGGCCCCGAACCTGGGTAAATTGCTCTCCCCGCTTGTCTGTGAACCGATGTCTCGTGTCAGCTTACAGGATTCCATCAACCCTAAGCCCAAATCGGAGGGCATTGTCGCAGAGCACCCTCGCCAGCGATACTTGGTGGCTTCATGCATCGTAAGAACATCCTTGATGGCATTGGGCATCACAATAGTCCCATTCTTCATGCACTCTAGGACGTTGTAGTACTCATCCCGCAACACTTGTTGTGTCTTGGTCCAGAAAAACTTATCTCCATGAGTGTAAGTGGGTTCCACAAAGCGATATGGGTTGTCCTCTCGAAGTCTTCTCCATGCCCCAACATGTACTGTGCCAACATTAAATGTTGGCAGTTTCTCAATAAGGTCATCCTCCTATGCTGGTTGTTTGTCTTTCCTCTTAGTGGCAACTGTCTTGGTTCTTTCAGTTGAGCTGCCGGGACCAGGAGGCGGAGGTGCTCGAGAAGGCACGCGACCGCTAGTACGGCGTCCTGGATGCACCGTAGGCCTTCCTCTCTTGGCAAGAGTGCCACGGTCGTCACCACTCCAATCATCTGTGAATCAGCAAAATAGAGCAAGGATAGCAGTGGGGTAAGTGTACATGTCATCAGGAATTAGGGAGGCCAAAGAGCATAGCATATATCCAAGTGTTTTGATGAAGTTGTGCGAAAAACTGGGCAATCCGGCGTATGGTCCGGTCAAACCGGACGAGAGACCGGGCGAGGCGGTCAGCCATCCGGTCGACCGGGCCACGCGCCGGACCGGCCGGTTGAGCGGCCGGTTGACCGGGCCAGGAACCGGGTCATGTGGATTTGTTAGGTTTGCCCAGAAATTCAACCAAAAATCATGCAAAAACTCATAAACTTGAACATATACTATAGCATTGTAGAGTGAAACATGTGCATAGTGGTGAAAGACACTCTAAAGGCATGAGAACTTACTAACCCTAACCCAAACCCTAATTTTTCTCAAATTTCCCCACGAATGTGCAATGTGAGAGGAAAAACGAGAGAGAGAGGGAATGGAAGAGGGATTTACCCGAAGACATGGTCCTCTTTGCTCAAGGAAACAAAGAGAACACTTAGAGAGGGCTTGAGGGCCAAATCCCCAAGATCTCCAAATGTGGCTTGAGAGGCACCAAATCCTTTGGTGGAGATGCTTGAGAGATCCCGATCTATGATTGGGTGAAGTTTGAGGGGATTCTAGTGGTGGGAAGGCCCTAGGATGAGGTGGAGATGACATAGGCGGCGCCCATGGTGTGTGTGGAGGAGGGGGGAAGTGAGGAAGAAGATCCCCAAAGGGTACCCTCCTCCCCACTTAACAAGCCGCGCGACAGGCGCACAGCCCGGTCGACCGGTTAGTGACCGGACGGACCGGCGCACAGGCCGGTCCGACCGGATGGGTGACCGGCCACCCAATTTTGCCTCGTTTTTGCCCCTAACCTTTGTGCATTTGTGCGTGTATGCTCAGACGACGACATGTACATATAGATAGATAGATGTATGATGAGATGAGCATAGACATGAGGTAGGAAACTGATGTCTACGGGTGCTTCTATTCTTGTAGACAGTGTTGGGCCTCCAAGAGCAGAGGTTTGTAGAACAGCAGCAAGTTTCCCTTAAGTGGATCACCCAAGGTTTATCGAACTCAGGGAGGAAGAGGACAAAGATATTCCTCTCAAGCAACCCTGCGATCACGATACAAGAAGTCTCTTGTGTCCCCAACACACCTAATACACTTGTCAGATGTATAGGTGCACTAGTTCGGCAAAGAGATAGTGAAATACAAGTGGTATGAATGAATATGAGCAGTAGTAACGGCGCCGTAAAAGTGCTTTTACGGCGTGCGTTGATGGTAGTAATATTGCAGAAGTAAAGATGTAGTAAAACAAGAAACAAGCGATGATTGCGGTATTTGGAAACAAGGCCTAGGGATCATACTTTCACTAGTGGACACTCTCAACATTGATCACATAAATAAATAAGTTCTATTCCTTTGTGCTACATATACTCTTGTTTGATAATGAACACCATTCGTTGTGTAGGGCTACAAGAGCACCTCAATGCCGGAGTTAACAAGCTCCACAACATTCGACATTCATATTTAAGTAACCTTTAGAGCATAATAGATCTTTGCAATTTAAACCGAGTACTAACATAGCATGCACACTGTCACCTTTACACCATGGAGGAGGAATAGACTACTTTAATAACATCACCAGAGTTACACATAGATGAATAGTGATACAAAACTCATATGAATCTCAATCATGTATGGCAGCTCATGAGATCATTGTATTGAAGTACATAGGAGAGAGATTAACCACATAGCTACCGGTACAGCCCTTAGCCTCGATGGAGGACTACTCCCTCCTCATGCGAGACGGCAGCGTTGAAGAAGATGGCGGTGGTGTCGATGGAGATGCCTTCCGGGGGCACTTCCCCGTCCCGGCGGCGTGCCGGAACAGAGACTCATGTCCCCCAGATCTTGGCTTCGCGATGGCGGCGGCTCTGGAAGGTTTCTCGTACCGTGGCTTTTTCGTCCCGAGGTTTTAGGTCGTGGACCTTTAAATAGGCGAAGAGGCGGAGTCGGAAGGCCGACGAGGCGGTGACACACAGGGGGCGCGGCCCAGTGCCCCGGCCGTGCCACCACCATGTGTGGGCCCCCCGTGGCCCTCCTCCGGTCCCTCTTGGGTGTTCCGGAAGCTTCGTGGAATTATAAGATGCCGGGCATTGATTTCGTCCGATTCCGAGAATATTTCCTTACTAGGATTTCGAAACCAAAAACAGCTAGAAACAAAGAACCGGCCCTTCGGCATCTCGTCAATAGGTTAGTTCCGGAAAACGCATAAATATGACATATAATGTGTATAAAACATGTGAGTATCATCATAAAAGTAGCATGGAACATAAGAAATTATAGATACGTTTGGGACGTATCAAGCATCCCCAAGCTTAGTTCCTACTCGCCCTCGAGTAGGTAAACGATAACAAAGATAATTTCTGAAGTGACATGCTATCATAATCTTGATCATACTATTGTAAAGCATATGAGATGAATGCAGCGATTCGAAGCAATGATGAAGATAATGAGTAAACAAATGAATCATATAGCAAAGACTTTTCATGAATAATACTTTCAAGACCAAGCATCAATAAGACTTGCATAAGAGTTACTCATAAAGCAATAAATTCAAAGTAAAGGCATTGAAGCAACACAAAGGAAGATATAAGTTTCAGCGGTTGCTTTCAACTTCAACATATTTATCTCATGGATAATTGTCAACACAAAGTAATATAACAAGTGCAATAGGTAAACATGTAAGAATCAATGCACACAGTTGATACAAGTGTTTGCTTCTGGGATAGAAAGAATAGGTGAACTGACTCAACAATAAAGTAAAAGATAGGCCCTTCGCAGAAGGAAGCAGGGATTAAATCATGTGCTAGAGCTTTTTAAGTTTTGAAATCATATAGAGAGCATAAAAGTAAAGTTTTGAGAGGTGTTTGTTGTTGTCAACGAATGGTAGTGGGCACTCTAACTACCTTGCCAAACAGACTTTCAAAGAGCGGCTCCCATGAAGGACGTTATTTCTACCAAAGCAAGGTAGATCATCCCTCTTCTCTTTTGTTTACACATGTATTTTAGTTTTATTTATGGTTGACACTCCTCCCAACCTTTTGCTTACACAAGCCATGGCTAACCGAATCCTCGGGTGCCTTCCAACATTCACATACCATGAAGGAGTGTCTATTTGCAAAATTAAGTTGCTTACTGATGAATCAGAGCAAAACATGTGAAGAGAATTATTAATGAAAGTTAATTAATTGGGGGCTGGGAACCCCGCTGCCAGCTCTTTTTGCAAAATTATTGGATAAGCGGATGAAGCCACTAGTCCATTGGTGAAAGCTGCCCAACAAGATTGAAAGATAAAACACCACATACTTCCTCATGAGCTATAAAACATTGACACAAATAAGAGATAATAGCTTTTGAATTGTTTAAAGGTAGCACATGAAGTATTTGCTTGGAATGGCAGAGAAGTACCATGTAGTAGGTAGGTATGGTGGACACAAATGGCATAGTTTTTGGCTCAAGGATTTGGATGCACGAGAAGAATTCCTCTCAATACAAGGCTAGGCTAGCAAGGTTGTTTGAAGCAAACTCAAGTATATAACGGTGCAGACAAGACTCACATATGAACATATTGTAAGCATTATAAGACTTTACATCGTCTCCTTGTTGTTCAAACACCTTAACCGGAAAATATCTAGACTCTAGAGACCAATCATGCAAACCAAATTTTAACAAGCTCTATGTAGTTCTTCATTAATAGGTGCAAAGTACATGATGCAAGAGCTTAAACATGATCTATATGAGCACAACAATTGCCAAGTATCAAATTATTCAAGACATTATACCAATTACCACATGCAGCATTTTCCGTTTCCAACCATATAACAGTTAACGAAGCAGTTTCAACCTTCGCCATGAAAATTAAAAGCTAAGAACACATGTGTTCATATGAACCAGTGGAGCGTGTCTCTCTCCCACACAAGCATTTATTTATTCAGAGAACTAAGATAACAAACGAAAATAAAAGCACACAGACGCTCCAAGTAAAGTACATAAGATGTGACCGAATAAAAATATAGTTTCAAGAGAAGAGACCTGATAATTTGTCGATGAAGAAGGGGATGCCTTGGGCATACCCAAGCTTAGATGCTTGAGTCTTCTTGAAATATGCGAGGATGAACCACGGGGCATCCCCAAGCTTAGACTCTTCACTCTTCTTGATCATAGTATATCATCCTCCTCTCTTGACCCTTGAAAACTTCCTCCACACCAAACTCAAAACAAACTCATTAGAGGGTTAGTGCATAATCAAAAATTCACATGTTCAGAGGTGACACAATCATTCTTAACACTTCTGGACATTGCACAAAGCTACTGGAAGGTAATGGAACAAACAAATCCATCCAACACAAACAAAAGAGGCAATGCGAAATAAAAGGCAGAATCTGTCAAAACAGAACAGTCCGTAAAGACGAATTTTGTAGAGGCACCAGACTTGCTCAGATGAAAATGCTCAAATTGAATGAAAGTTGCGTACATATCTGAGGATCACGCACGTAAATTGGAAGATTTTTCTGAGTTACCTACAGAGAGGCATATTGAAATTCGTGACAGCAAGAAATCTGTTTCAGCGCAGCAATCCAAATCTAGTATTGACTTTACTATCAAAGACTTTACTTGGCACAACAAATGCAATAAAATAAAGATAAGGAGAGGTTGCTACAGTAGTAACAACTTCCAAGACACAAATATAAAACAAAAGTACTGTAGTAAAATAAAGACATGAGTTATCTCCCAAGAAGTGTTTTCTTTATAGCCATTAAGATGGGCTCAGCAGTTTTAATGATGCACTCACAAGAAATAAGAGTTGAAGCAAAAGAGAGCATCAAGAAGCAAATTCAAAACAAATTTAAGCCTAACATGCTTCCTATGCATAGGAATCTTGTAAATAAACAAATTCATGAAGCATAATGCAACAAGCATAGAAAGGCAACACAAGCACAATTTCAAGATTTTCAGCATATAGAGAGGTGTTTTAGTAACATGAAAACTTCTACAACCATATTTTCCTCTCTCATAATAAGTTTCAGTAGCATCATGAACAAATTCAACAATATAACTATGACATAAAGCATTCTTATCATGAGTCTCATGCATAAAATTATTACTACTCCCAACATAAGCATAATCAATTTTATTAGTTGTAGTGGGAGCAAATTCAACAAAGTAGCTATCATTATTATTCTCATCATCAAATATAGGAGGTATAGTATCATCATAATTAAATTTATCATCCATAGTAGGCGGCACCAAAAGACCACTATCATTATAATCATCATATATGGGAGGCATATCATCATCAACATAAACTGTCTCCACAATACCCGGAGGGCTAAAGAGATCATTTTCATCAAAACCGACCTCCCCAAGCTTAGAATTTTCTATATCATTATTAACAATGGTGTTCAAAGCGTTCATACTAACATTACTGCTAGCATGCAAATAAGATTCCATAGGTTTTTTAATTTTCGCATTAAACCATCCATGTCTTGACTCAGGAAATAGTACAAAAAGCTCACAAATGTTTTCCATTATGCCTTACTAGTGTTTAACAAGAAACAAAAAGATGCAATAGCAAGATCTAAAGGAAATAGCTTCGAGCACACACACAACGGCAACAGAAAAGTACTTAGTTACCTGGGACCGGAGTATGAGTGCCTTTTACCTTTCCTCCCCGGCAACGGCGCCGTAAAAGTGCTTGATGTCTACGGGTGCTTCTATTCTTGTAGACAGATGTTGGGCCTCCAAGAGCAGAGGTTTGTAGAACAGCAAGCAAGTTTCCCTTAAGTGGATCACCCAAGGTTTATCGAACTCGGGAGGAAGAGGTCAAAGATATCCCTCTCAAGCAACCCTGCAATCACGATACAAGAAGTCTCTTGTGTCCCCAACACACCTAATACACTTGTCAGATGTATAGGTGCACTAGTTCGGTGAAGAGATAGTGAAATACAAGTGGTATGAATGAATATGAGCAAGTAGTAACCGCGCCGTAAAAGTGCTTGTCTAGGCATGCGTTGATGGTAGTAATATTAGCAGAAGTAAAGATGTAGTAAAACAAGAAACAAGCGATGATTGCAGTATTTGGAAACAAGGCCTAGGGATCATACTTTCACTAGTGGACACTCTCAACATTGATCACATAAATAAATAAGTTCTCTTCCTATGCTGCTACATATACTCTTGTTTGATAATGAACACCAATTCGTTGTGTAGGGCTACAAGAGCACCTCAATGCCTGAGTTAACAAGCTCCACACATGTCACGAGCATTCATAGGATTTAACGTACCACCATTTCATAGAGACATCAATCAGATCTTTGCTAATTATAAACCTGAGATATACCTAACATACGCATGCACACATCGTCACCTTTACACACATGGGAGGAGGAATGAGACTACTTTAATAACATCACCATGAGTAACACATAGATGAATAGTGATTACAAAACTCATATGAATCTCAATCATGTAAGGCAGCTCATGAGATCATTGTATTGAAGTACATAGGAGAGAGATTAACCACATAGCTACCGGTACAGCCCTTAGCCTCGATGTAGAACTACTCCCTCCTCAAGGGAGACAGCAGCGTTGATGAAGATGGCGGTGGTGTCGATGGAGATGCCTTCCGGGGGCACTTCCCCGTCCCGGCGGCGTGCCGGAACGAGACTCCTGTCCCCCGCATCTTGGCTTCGCGATGGCGGCGGCTCGGGAAGGTTTCTCGTACCGTGGCTTTTTCGTCCCGAGGTTTTAGGTCAGGGACCTTTAAATAGGCGAAGAGGCGGAGTCGGAAGGCTGACGAGGCGGTGACACACAGGGGGCGCGGCCCAGGCCGCGCCACCGCCATGTGTGGGCCCCCTGTGGCCCTCCTTTGGTCTCTCTCGGGTGTTCTGGAAGCTTCGTGGAATTATAAGATGCTGGGCATTGATTTCGTCCGATTCCGAGAATATTTCCTTACTAGGATTTCTGAAACCAAAAACAGCAGAAAACAACAACTGGCACTTCGGCATCTCGTCAATAGGTTAGTTCCGGAAAACGCATAAATATGACATATAATGTGTATAAAACATGTGAGTATCATCATAAAAGTAGCATGGAACATAAGAAATTATAGATACATCTCTCCCCCATGTACTTCAATACAATGGTCTCATGTAGCTGCCTTACATGATTTGAGAGATTCATCCGCATGTAGTCCCGGTGTTGTGTTTGTCGGGATCCGATGGATTGTTACATTATGATTAGTCTATCTCACAAAGCCTGTAGGAAGTTGTTGTTGCTGTTAATCTTGTTGTGTCTAGTGCTTGTCCACCTAGGCGCAGTGGCATGATCTTAGATTAAGCCTACTCTATAATTAAGGCTTGGATTGCGCCGCCAAAGTTGCTCTGCAATACGTTCAACGTCCGGAACCGAAAGGCCCAGTTAGACGATAAGTAATCAGATAACTCCAGGAGGGATGGCTTAGGTGGTGAATGAAGGACTAGGCATGTCGCCACCGGCGTTAATGCTTTGCTCCGTACTCTATTAAAAGGAGTACCTAATTTCGATAGTTTCCCTAGAGGCCGGGCGCCCCATAGGCTACAGTAGGACAAAGATGTTGTGCAAGTTTCTCATTGCGACACGTCTGACTATAATTGGAAAACATGCCTACATGATTAATGATCTTGATATTAAATGCTTAATGCTATTTCAATCCTATCAATTGCCCGGCGTAATTTGTTCACCCAACACTTGTTATTGGAGAGTTGCCATTAGTAGAGTAGCTGGAACCCGTTCCACCTTTCATCATCATATACTGCGTTCTACATGTCAAG